>NC_134568.1:39195961-39275961 GCF_050947875.1 Dermacentor variabilis
CTTTGCGCCGAAACCAGGGCCCGTATTCACAAAACAGCTCTTGCACTAGAATTCTATAAGTAAGTGAAAATTCGATCCGCTCCTGGTGCTCGGCATATTATTAGCAAAGGCTCGTAAGGGCCACTGGCAAAGAGCCCTTACGAACGAAAAGATTTATAAATTAAGCCTTAGATTTACTTTTTTTATTTTATGATCAATGCGATTAGCATTCTTTGGGAACTTCACCCAGTTTGCGCTTTCTGTGTTTGTATCTCCGCGAGTAATCTCTTTCGCGCCAACTTGGGTCACTTGGTACTCCATGGTCTAATGGGTACAGCATCGAGCGTCTGTGCTGAGGGAACCAAGTTGCAAACCAACCGCCGGACCAACTTGAGTTCACTGGATATGTGCCACATGGTATGTGCCGCTCTTGAATGACAAAAAAAAAATAGTACCCTCTGAAATTTATCCGGTGCTAGGCAAAATCAAATCCACGTCATATATACTTAGACAATCTTGCCTGAATACATGCATATTCACACAGGCACCACGCGCGGGCTTGGCGCAGCATGTCTAGAAGGAGGCGTAACAGAGGAGGCTGGCTGCAGTAGACGCCTCGTACATGACGTGGTTCGGTGGTGGCAATACGGTCTACATTACTTCAGGGCTAATCGCACTTATTTATTTATTTATTTATTTATTTATTTATTTATTTATTTGACATACCCTCAAGCGCCAAGTCATTACAGGGGGCAGTAGGGTGCGTGCGTAAAACAATAACAACGATTACAATAAATTTATGTAATGCAAGCGACATGTGGCAGTGGACGTCGACAGTCACCCTGAGATCCTTTCTATCAGAATTTTTTTCAGAGTATTTTTGTATCGTTCATGCATCATAACATCTCCTTAGAACCGTCAGGTGCTTTTGGGATCTTACAGAATAAATATTTTGGCCCAAGCTTCAAGGAAAAATTAATTCCCAATGTTAGGTGTAGGTGTCTCATTTAACCTGGCCGTGAGGACAGTGGCGCTTGCAATAAGGGTGGGCTTGCTTTTGATTGTGTAAGCGGTTCCTCGTCTTGGTAGCGCTTCTGAAATTGTGTACTGAAAACAGTTATTTTTCTGCATGCATTATTCACTGCCACCAAGAGGAATACGTGATTTCACATTCGTTGACACCAAATACAGAGACACCAATTTTGGGCAAGTGCTTATGCTGCCTGTTATTTCAAACTGACCAAATTCCCTTGCAAGTGCCACCCGCGGGTGATTATCGCCGTATTTCTTGCTATTATTCCTAATAATGTAAGTTTATGATTCAAGCAGCTTTCAGCACTGCCATATCACTTTAAATCTTCACAAAAACAGTCGGTGGCATGGCCATACCATGGCTTTCGGTAATGTCTGTACCGGTCACGCCTTTGCGACTAGCGTACGTACTCCGCTTTTTTTAGATAAAAGAAGAAAGGAAGAACGTTAGAAGACTTTATCGACTCCTCTGGCTTTGAACGCATTTAATCTGAAAGCAGCAGGCCTCTAAACAGCGGAGACTGCCTTTATTTTTGCAGGAGCAACGTCTGCATACACAGCCGCCACAAACAGAAATGCATACACCGACGCCAACACTCTCAGAATCTGCGTAGCCTGCTTAAACTCTGCATAAATTGCTTATCGACAACGCTGCGCAATAGCTTAGCGGGTATAGCACATTGGGCTCGTAGCTGCGGTTGGACGACCTCCACTGGCGGCGTTCGGCAAATGTTTGTCCTTTTTCGCTGTAAGGTCCGGGTGAAACTGAAGATGACGCGCTGGCAGGACGGCAGAAGCGCAACAGAAAGGGTGGGGCGGACACAGGAAATCTAGTTTCTGAATTCTTATAGTGTTGGTGGTAATGCGTGACAAGTAATGACGTTACCGTAAAGCGCAACTTTTTTTTTTTTTGGTAAGCCAGGAACGTCTTCATTACCTCTCATAAAATGTTACGGTAACCTACTTGCGTTAACATAATTCAGAAACGGGAAGGGTGACGTTACTAGTTACCTTTCATTCCAGTACTGTATTCAATATATCACCGTTTATAGGCTCTATGTAAAATGTCACGGTTATAAAATTGTTCTTCTTAGTTCCTTCAACGAAGACGCAGTGTCAACAATTTCTGAGCACGTAGTAACGACGAAATAACGCGTGTTACGTTTTAATGCGTAAGGATTCTTAGGCGACTCGGTCAGGAAATCTGTCCGTCGGTCTCTCGGTTCGTCCGTAACGCATAACACGATGCGTTCCACAAAGAAAAAAAAAACCCCAATAATTTCGAAAGAATTAAGACAACGTAGCGGTGGTGAGTTTTGAACGTAAGACGCCACGCTCATAAGCCGAGCCTCTCACCCACTGCGTTAAACACACGTTTTTTTCTTTATTACATGGAGAACAAACTGAAAATATATTAGAGAGCGAACATCGTTACAAATTCAAAGCTCGGCCAAAAACACACATGCGTCCAACTAGCGCATCCAGTCAGGCGGAGGTTCCTGCGCAGCCTACACACTTCTCACCTAAGCTTCACTTTCGCGAAAGATGGATCTTGCAGAACGCGGCTTTCGGCATGGCGATCAGATAGTCTAGATCTCCAGAGGCTGTATGAACCCAGTATTGTGAACACCTCAGAGGAAGGAGCGCCAGTATTTTTAAACTGTATAAACATGACTGAGTATGGCGTGATGTCAGTATCCTTTATAAGCGTTCGTTGGAGTATGTCCCGATTAGTTCGTTATCTTCCTAATGTAGTAGTTTCATCAGAAGCGAAAGATGTCCCACAGGCCCCTTGGGGAATTCTCAAGGAGGTCATTGACTTATTTTTCTTGAAACTTAGATTCAGCCTGGACTACATTTTCATTACGAACCGAAAAGCAATTGCTGTTGCACTAGTGGAATCAATTTTCCCGGAACATTTGTATCGTGCACCTTATTTATGCTGGCCTTATCAGGATGTACTTAGGCGGGTCCGTAAAATGTGCATACCTCCTGAAGTTGAAGCATTTTTCTTGAAATTGCTTTCGGAAACACTTCCTGTTAAAACTTGGTTAAACTCGAGGGGCTGCTTTGTGCCGTGGTCCACGAACTGTCAACTCTGTCTATGTGCTGTGACCATAGATCGCTGTTTCATATATTGTAGATATGCCATATATTTAGTGCTAAACAACCAGGCTTGGGGAAGGCGAATGTATCTGAACCATATGAATGTGTTGTACCGCGTTGTCTAGTGTTGTCGCTGAACTAAGGCAGATAAGCAGTCAACGAGTTGACAAGGATGACAAGGTTTGATGAGCGGATATATTGGTCTGATCGCGGTTTATAATGGTTTGATGCGGATGGATAAGGTGCTAAAGGGCGATAAGGGCTTATAATGGCCGGAACAATGCTTATTTAAGGTTGACAAGGACCAATAAGGGTTGGTAAGCATCCGGTCAAGTCCGATAAGGTTGACAAGGAACAAGAAAGGTTGATAATGGTCGGATCATGTCTGATAAGGCTGATAAGGACATATAAGAGTAGCTAATGGTCGGTGTGATTTTGATAAAGTTGATAACGACCTATAAAGGTTGATGAGGGTCGGATCGAGTCCGATGAGGCTGATAATAACTGATAAGAGTTAATAAGGGTTTATACTAGCCGGATCAAAAGTCAAAACAGATTACAAGGCCAATAAAGCATACAGTTAATGAGAGTATAGGGGGTTACAGCAAATACAGACGCGAGCACAAGTTAAAGGAATGGCCAGGACAACGCTGGTTGTCGGACAACGTACGCATGATTTTTTTTTCGTCAAGGTAACGCTTGATACCTTAATTTGTAGGTAACTTAGGGGGGTTAAAACGCTCTTTTATTTAAAAGTAACGAGTCAGGTATGTTATTTCTTTTTTATTGAACGCCTATTTCCTTGTAGCCTTTTGCCAATATGATTTCGCAGTATAAACGTCCTTGACGCTTAAGAGCGTAGCGCCCCGACTTTCTTCTACATTTGGCAGGCTTCCTTGGAAGTAAAAAAAAAAAACAGAACAAATACTATGTAATAGCCACACTGAAGCGTCTTTATCAGGTATTTCTGAATGTGCTCTATAACTCCTTCAAGTGTAAACTGTGTTCCAAAATAAGTACTTAAAGTGAATCCTCGCCCCAAACCATAATGTGATTGGCTCAGGATGACCGCACTTGGTGACATCTGTCTACAATGTTCCAATTGTTTTTTTTTTTTTTTGCTTAGCTCCACGTACGTAAAACGCGGCGTATATTAAAACATATGTGCGCGTTTTTTTAACGTTACATCTGTAAACATCGCTTTGGTGTGCGTGTGTATACAATCTTCTTTTTCGCCATTTAGCCCTTCTCTTAAAAGGTGCAATACCAACGCACCCAAAAACCTGCGTTTCCGCAATGGTTCTTGATCACTGCAGCCGCAGGGAAGGCGCGTGCAGGCGACGAGAAAAGTGGACAGTGGGCCAGAATTATGTGGATCTCGCGCACTGTGTCAATTGGCGGAAACAGAGATACATTGGTGTACAAGATTTTTCTAATGCTAAGCGTGCTGACGTTTTGTAATGCAACATTATTGCAGATACCATTTTACATTATGTAGCTGCTGTGCTGATGTCATGCATTTGATGACACTGCTTGACTTTAAGCTATACACGATAATGAATTGAATTTTTTTTTTACTTCTGGAACGGCATGAATGAGTGCCACCGTTTCACTTTGGATTACCAGCTGCATCTCTCAATGGAGGCATCTGTGAACTTCATTTATGGTAGCAATGAACTTATACGAATACCATTTGTGACTTATCAACTCATCCCCCCTAACAAGACCACACCTGGCCATGGTGTTTTCCCTCGCAGCTCCTCAGCGTCGTGATCGAAACCCCGCTGCGTCGACTCTGTAAGACGCCGACATCAAACCGGAAAAAGAGGCGAAAAAGCCAGCTGCACATGCTGCACCTGACCGACGCTCCACCTACGCCTTTGACTGCACTTGCCTTCTGGATCGATCCGCGTTTAAAACCGCATTATAACTCTCGCGAGGACATATATGTGCACTGGTGGCAGAAATTGCCTACCGAGTCAATGCATTTTATTACACAGCCTCCGAGATCGGCCATGTTTACTATTACACCATCGCCTGGACCTGCGCAGTTTACTTGGCGACACACACGGCACGCCGAAACCTGAGCAGTTATGTAAAGAAATCATTGCTTTAAGGCCAGATAGCGAGAGTGGAGAAAAAGTCGGAGATGGCAAACGCACTTCATTTCTATTTTCTCTGTTCGCACTCTCCTTGTTGCCGCTTTCTCGGTGCTTTTTTTTTTCACATTGACGAGAAAGAAGGGGCTCTCATATTGCCCGTGAAAACTGCGTTTTACTAACTAACAAAAATAACGTCCTTTCTCACTTTAGGTGGTTGGTCGCGTGAAGTATAAATAAACCATCGGGGAAATTTTCTCCCCCGAGTCAATTTTCAGCAAATACTTGCATATTAGCAATGCGTTCAACAGGTTCAGCCCACTCATTCCTGGCTGTTAGAGAAGGTCGCACGAACAGAAGTCACTGCTGCGATCGTGTTCAGGCCGGCATATTGGATCGCTAGGTAGGAGAGCTACTTCACTGAATTACAACATTAGGAAACAATTGACTAAAGCGAAAAAACAAAATTTTTCAGCAGTAAATAAACTTTTTGCCACTAAGCTCCATTAGCACGGAAGAGGAAAGGCGTGTCTCTCGCACGAGTGCTTACGCGGCGATTAGCGCAGCTAGGAACATGAGCCGAGCTGGCATGCATGGTTGGGTATTAGCACGGTCGCTGATAATTTGTGGCTGTCGTTTTTTAACCCAGTTGACAATTTCCAGTCGCTCAAAAGACCTTGTCGTTTGTGTGACATGTTCTTACCAGCGGCACACGCAGGCAAATTTTCCGGGTCACCGAAATGGGCAAAAAGAAACAAATAAACGACGGGAAAAAAAGATGAGAGAAGGAAATTCGATCTGAGAAATGCGCGGCGCTTGTTGTCGAAAGATGTTTATAAAAATGAAAGCCAATTTTCGTCGCGCTGGGTGTTCGTTCTTAGGAGAGTCCGAGATTACGTTAACGGCGCGTTTCGACTGTCGAACTGTCTGCCCCTTAGGAGATTTGCTCCAGCACACGCTTACGGACTGTGATCTGCTGTTCAGCGTTTGCAACGACTTCGCTTCTTTCTAACGAGCATTGGTATTTTGTAAGCGCTATGGCCGTGTTTCCACGCAGATATTCTCGATAGAAAGCGAGAGTTTCCCGCAACGCAGAACACGCACGATGAAGTAGCGAACAGCAGTAAAAAAAAATAAAAAGAAAAGAAAGGAAGAAAATGCACTTATGACCGCACTTGCGCTATTGCTTTGACAGCTCGTGTCCCGAAAAAGACTTGGGTAAAAAAAACAAAAAAGAAACGCACGCTCTTAATGTGCACGTTTCAGACGAATCTAACCGTAATTGCCCTTTAAAGGGTTTTCCTACCGAATGCCGCCATTAACGACCCTGCCTGGACTGCGTCCTTTGTGACTCGGCAAAAGAATGGTTCTCAATCATGGCCACATGCAGGACTATCTTATGACGATCACTGCATGGTCTACGTGTTTTCGGCTTAGCAATTTCATTTGAATTGCGTTCCTTGCAAAGCACATGGCTGAGGAAGAAAAATAAGGAGGGCGAGATCAAAATAGAAACAATACCGGCATCGGCGAGAGCATGAACGTTTCGTGGAAAATATAAAGTACAGAATGGCCACATTCTGCACATGAGTATAGTACAAGATGGACCTGCGCTATCTACGACAGACTTTCGTATCGCTATATGATTGAGCTCACGCGAAAAAAGTTTACATTAACATTCGGATGTTTGTGTTCTGCACAGGTTCTTATACAGGCGTCGAAACGAATTTTGTCCAGTGAGTAACACATCATTGAAGTGTAGCAGTTTATGGATCCTCAAAGCATCACCGTCTGCCAGGCACGTGTGCTGAATTGAGGGCGCATTACGATGTAAAAGAGAAAAAAGATCTTCGTCGTGTAATTCGGGAGAAACTTCGCAGTAAAAAACAACCTGTCACCACCATGCTATGCAATTTCGCCGTGCGCCTTCGGCATCACAATGCCCTTGGCACATACTTTTCTTTCACCATGATTCATTCAGTATGCGGTCTATTACTTCATGTCAATGACACAAGTTTTCACGCATACTAAAACAATATAAATTAAAAAAGCAAATAATAGTAAGCTTCATTGCTGGGCTCAATTTAGTTTTATTTATTTATTTATTTATTTATTTATTTATTTATTTATTTAGATGAATTTAGAAATATTGGAAACTATGGTATTTCCGGCTTCTCAAAAAATTACCTTTTTATTGATCAAAAGTGATAACATGCGGTGATCCAAAAATTGTTTCGGCAATAAAATGCTTTTCGAAAACATTCAGTATAAGAAAAGCATTCAAATTGTCATGCTGCACAATTTCTGCTATTACGCACAAATAAGTGAATTAGGTCAATCCAAAAGTACATACTAAATAATTAATAAAAACAGAATAACATGCTAAACGTTAATAGATACGCGTACGTACAATATCAATTTTGTCCAAAAAAGTTATTACCACTTTACAGCGGATCGTTGCAATGAGCTTGTGCTCCTTTTGCCCAAGCAAGAGAGAGAGCGAAAGCGAGAGAGAGATAAAGAGAGAGAGAAAGGGGCTAGGCAGGGTGGTTCACCAGATGAGTAGATCCGGTTTGCTACCCTATGCTGGGGAGAGGGGGAGGGGGAGGTAAAGTGATAGCAAAGTAGAGATAAAGAAAGAAAAGAGCACAGACATACAATCACAGTCAAATACTGTCACCGCATAGCGTCACTACAGAGCACAGTAGCACTTGCAGCACTATAAACATCTGTTCAGGCTACAGTCGCTTGTCCAATTCTGTTGCCCTTAAAAATTGCAAAAGTGCCCTCGTCGCCCTCCGCTGCGATGGCTTGTGATGTCGGCATTCTAAAATAAGTTCCTCTGTTAGAGGTCTTTGGTCGAATCGCGCTCTCGCGTATGTTATAACGCGTATATTATAGAGCGGTAGGGGGCGCTCTTCTTGATGTCTATCGTCATCATGGGTACAAATCAGGGCTACAATCAGGACTCGATGGGAACCAGAGGTCAGTGGGTCACCTCACATGGGGCGCTCACGGGAAGACTACAAATGAAGCTGTGCAGGGTGATATGGGCTGGACTAGTTTTGAAGTGAGGGAAGCTCGCAGTAAAATTGACTATGAAGAACGGCTGAGGAATATGGAAGAAAGTAAATGGGCTGGGAGAGTGTTCAGGAATCTGTACAGGAAAAACATTGATTCACAGTGGAGGAAAAGAACTAGGAAGCTTACCAGCAAGTATGCTGCCTGTAGGTTGGGCAGCACAGCAACAAAGACGGTCAAGCGGAAAGTCAGAGAGGCTGAAATAATCTCATGGGTGGCGGCAATGGAAAGGAAACCTGCCATGAGTAACTACTTAGAAAAAAAAAACGAAATCAGGAAAGAAACAGTTTATGATAACTGAAAGGGAAGCTCATTACTTTTCGAAGCGGGATCGGGATGCCTTAGAACACGCACCTATAAAGCGAGATATGAGAAGGAACAAGAAGCATGTGCTTGCTGCGGTAAAGCTAGGGAAACTATGGAGAATGTTTTATTAGAATGTGAAGACGTCTACCCAGCGGTCGATTTAGGCACCACTGGCCTCCTTGAAGCTCTTGGGTTCAGCGGGAGCAGTGGAAAAGTAAACATGTCCGCAATAGGCATTAGCAAGAGGCGATTGGAGGATTGGTGGATGAAAAGTAGGGAAACGACAAACAACGGAGACGTACAAAGGCACAGTTAACAATAGGGGATCAGAAAATTTGGGTGTGGGAGTTCATAGTGTTTAATGTTTTTATTGGTTAACTTAGGTAGGGCAACAGGCAGTATAATAGCAAGAGCTTGGTGGCGCAACCCACCACCCCGTTCCAAAGGGGACGCTCATAGCATCCATCCATCCACATCCATCCATCCATCCATCCATCGTGTAACGCATAGACCACAGGAGTTTGCCAAGCAACTTTTCTACACTGACAAAAACGACAATAAAGACAAATAAATGCTGACATCTCAGAAAGTGCATCCTTGCTGTTCAAATTTAACGAGAGCTTGTGGGACGCTGTTCTACGTTATCCCGTGAATGGCTTCTCGGGAAACAAGGCTTAGCTGAACGATGTACACGACAAAAGAAGCTACTCGTATGTTCCACTTCAAACCTGAGGCAACGGATCAGAAAGTCTATGTCACGTCTAGCACTATAGCGGGGATCGGAAACTACAGATGCGGGGTCAACTTCATTGAAACGAGTGTCCATGAAATTGGCATCAAATCGAGTAAATTGGGTTGTGGGCTTGCTTAATTGTTCTAAAGCGAAACGTTCTTTACGAACCCTCTCGGACTTTCCTGGCCGCGGCTGCTGGGTGCTGCTGCTGTCTTACCGCATAGGTCAAACTTAAAAGTAAAATGATCGAGTAACGCACCAAATGGCGGTACGTAATCTCGGTCCCCCAGCACAGCATCCCGATGTTATAACCATTAGGCCACAATCGCACGTACACTTCTATCGTACTTCGCGCAACTAGCTATGTGAGGAGAACGCCATGTGCGTCATGTTGCGTCGTATGGATGTGCGATACCATGTGCGCGCGCATCAGTTTCCTTTACGCCAAAGACGCAGGAATGAAACGGGCAAATTTATAGTATTTCATTGACAGCTTCATGAGACCTATGCTTCACGTAGATTAGAAAGGGCATTGGATCGTCATAAGTTCTTTTTTCTCGTAATTGTAGCATCAACCCTCGTAAATTGAGTGAGCGCACAGGAGCGGAATAACGTGCGTCTCCAACCAGTTTAATCAAATTAGGTGTTTCCTTCAATACTTCAACGTAGCCGTTGTAGGCATTGGATCGTTGCCAAGAACAGTCCCTGATAGATATCTATGCAGATGATATCTACATCTGGTCGTCCGGCATGACACGTCTACAGATACCGAGTGCAACTGCAGCAAGCAGACACATAAACACATTCTTATCTGCACAAGCAAAGTTTCGAACTACCTTCAGAAAACTGCCGCTTAGTCCCATTTACACGCCTAAATAAATGATACGCAACCGTGGACAAGCAGCTACTGAGGCGGACCGTTTTCTCGGAGTCCAAAAGCACAGCCTTTTTTTTTTGTAATTATTAACCAACCGTAATTTATCTTGTACACCGCACATTTTAAACATTTAGAGGTGGTTGACTGGGATTGTCCATTTATTCAAATTTCGCGGCGGAAAGTAGTGGAGCGCATCTGTGAAATCGAATCTGTAAGTGTCCACCTAGTGGACATGGCCATCTCGTCTGCTGCTCAAGTTCTGATTGGTTGGGCTGGGGCATGCGTGAGAAGGAGAAACGCGTCATTTACCGATGAGCACTTGTGCAGAATACGAAATGAACATGCCCACTAGTTGCACACTAAGTGGCCTCATAATCAAATCACGATTTTGGCACGTAAAACCACAGAATTCATTCAATCATGAAGCACCCAAGAAATCCGTCATCTTCTTCGACTGCAAGGCAGCCCTCCCTCCAGAGTCCACTTTCTGCAAAACGCCATGGACCCCACGAATAGATTGTCATGAACACAACAGAAATTTAGCATGACGCAGTTAAGAAAAGGCATGACATCGTTTCTCAATAGCTGCTACGTCCTTGTGGTGTCGTTGGAAGCGCGTAAGCAGATGCAGCCGCTCGATCTGCCCATAATAGTTTTGACTACGTTGCTATCACGATGTCAGGAGCGTATGCAGCGGGAAAGTTCGGCGCGCTGGCACGCGAGCTGACATGGACCCAATTGTAGTTTAAAAGCAAGCGCCTTTGCCCACTGGATTTCAATAGATGAAGCGCCAATAGAGACGGCACACAAGAAGGAATACAGACAGGACAAGGCGCTATTGGTGTCGCTATTGGCACTTCATCTATTGAAAGCTATCCACCAACAAGCCCCACAACGTGTTTTAGTGCAAGTCCACTGGATCCTCGTTTAAAGATCTGCCTTTCCGCACGGCTTGTCACCACGGGAGGTGATCCTCACCCGTCATCTTTGGCTTAGAGTAGCATTCATGAATGCTTACTCCTTCTTCATCGGAATGGTTGTAGTTTCTGGGTGCAAATATACATTTGGGCACCTTGTGTGAGACTGTCCTCGTTTCAGTGCACGCTTTCAGTGCACTTTCAGTGCAGGCTTCCAGAAAGTACTGCACAATTCACGTCACGCATGCAATCAGATTACAAAATAGTCGCAAACCATGAGAACCGAAACAAACGCGAACGAGACCAAACTAAGCAAACCAAACAAGCACGAGCGAGTGGTCCGGCTGAGACTACATACGAATACGCATGGAGCGGTCGGTCGGGTCAGCATGACACCAGTTTCCCGCACGCACGTCACTGAAGGGGCCGCTCTCACTGGTCTCCGTCGTGCGTGGCTCGCGTCTTTATCTCCCGCTCAGCGTTCGCTCTTTCATCTTTCGCTGTGCTCGTTCGCTCGGTTACGCCACCGACGCCGCCGACGCTCGCCGCAGGAACGGACGCCTAAAGGCACATTCACACCGAAAGCGGCGCGTCTAAGCGGCCAAGCGGATTTTCAACGCGGTGAGGCGGTGAGCGCGTACGCCTGTTCAGACCGGACAAGCTTGCCTGGCGTCCCGCGTCCTACGGAAGGCGGGGCATCTCGCAATTTCTTTAGCAATGTCAGGGACGTGCCGCCATCTCGCGGCACTTTGGGTTTGTACGCGCACTTTCGATATTTTTTTTCGTCGTGGGTTGGCGCGCTCCCGTCCGCTATCTACTTCTGCAAAATGATGAGCTCAGACGAAGACGAGATCGTTGGCATTTTACTCGCCCCTTGTGTAGCGCTGTTACAAATATTGAAAAGCGACAACACAAGACAAGGGCCAAAAAAAAAAAGAAGTATAAAGCGACGACACGGCGCCGTGTCGTCGTTTTATGCCTTCTTTTGTCCTTGTCTTGTGCTGCGCTGTCACAAACCTTACTATGAATCCCAACCAACTGGCCCAACTTGCCATGTTTACGCCTTTCAAGAACATAAGCGAAAAGCCCAGAGAAAGACATTCGTTTACATTCGTTCACCAGCGCTTCCTCAGTGCCGGGCTCTGATTGGCTGCGGCCAAAGCGGCCAACTTGTCCGCGCGGAAAAAATCGGTCCAGGCGCGATCCGGCCAAGCGGCCGCGTATTTTCCGCAAAGCGGAAAATCCGCGGCCGCTTGGCCGCATCCGCTTGGCCGCTTGCCCGCTCCGCCTTCGGTGTGAACGTGCCTTAAGAGCTGTGCTCTACAATATTCCGGTAGACGCCATCTCACGGTGGATGTCGACGCATGCGATTAGCATTGAAGCACTGTAGCAAAACACCGTGGTAACACCGCCGAAACTCGTCATGTCTAATATGCGTGTATGCAGCCTGGCTCCACTCTCGAGCTTATTCTGTGGACAAGATGTGCCATCTGGCGGCGCCGCCATAAAATCAGCGTTTGGCGCTTGTGTGAATAGAGAAGATTGTCTGTATATATATCACGTGGTTACACTTCCACTCAACACCAAAAAATAGCTTTAATTTTCTTTCATCATCGAAGAAAGGCAAATACACAGTGACGCCAGTTGACGTCAGAGAGATTCATTCAAGTGCGACACATACCAAGTTGCGCATTGTTGTCAGTTGCCAAGTTGGCATCCGACAGGTTTATCGAACAGCGGCACATAGCCAGTGGTCCAAGTAGTTGCGATGGTTGGTTTCGAACCCCGTACTCTCAGCACAGCAGCCCGATGCGCTATTAATTAGACCGTGGAATACCCAGTGACCTAAGTTACCTGGAAAATGGTTAGAGACATAGACAGATAGGTTGGCAGGCAGAAAGACCCTGGAAAGTGCGTCAAGTACACCAAAAATGCTAATCGAATTAAAAGCACTCGGCATAACGCTATGCACCATGCTCGACAAGCTTGAAAACCGTCCCCTTACATAAAATAGGTCCCAGGGCAGGTCAGACCGAGTGCCTTTAAAAGCACTAGTGTGTTTTTTTTTTAAAGCATAGGAACTGATAAACAAAAGCTACGTTCTTTGTTAATTGCGTTTATTGCATTTGTGCGGATATATTTCTTGCAATATATTTTTTTCTGTTTTCTACTCACATTTTCTGCCCTATCCCATCTACCAATGCAGAGTACCTGCTAGCGGGACAGTTCACCTAATTAACCCCTCTGCCCTTCATGTCTTATTTTCTCTCTCTGATATGACCACGAATTACTTTTCCCTCCCCTTACCTTCTCCACCGCATTCATCCCTCCATTTACCTTTCTCCCTCTTGCAAATTCTGCGTCTCTACCAAAGCAGACTTAAACCACATCATGTGGGGGTGCCCTAAGCACCCCTTTCCCTCTATCCTCAAGCAAATAACAACTAGTGAGGAGCAGTGGGAGGCTTCCTTGCGCAGCTCGAGGCCCGACCTTCAGGAGGCCATCCTGGAGTGGGCTGAGAGGATAAGGAAGGCCTACTTCAAGCAGTTCCTCCCCCCACCCTCTATTCCGTTGCCCCCTTCCCCTTATTGAAGGATGAATGAAGTTTTTTGATCAGCATCATCATTGCAGCTTCGTTTAACGCTTTGTCGATACAGATGTTTAGCTATTCCTCGTGAAACCTGATAATTCATCATTTCGTTTGGATCACGCAAGCAAAATCATCACAACCATTGAAGAGTTGACTTGGAGTTTGTGAAAATACACTGTGCGCCAGATGCTACCAACGCGTAAATGAGGTTATCTTAAAGATGTCTGAAATATCTTTTTTAAACATAATGCAAATGAGGATATACGCAAATGTCGAAAATGCACACTCTTGCTGTATAAATGTTGGGACGCCGGTGCTTAAATTCAGCTCCTGCCCGATCATACTACCAAAAAATGAGGGAAGACTTCGAAACACACGAGAAATTATTTCACGCAATGCATCCGCTTTATTTCGTTCTTCTTTTTTTTTGTTTCCTTCAGCCACAACTTGTGCACTCCTTGTGGACATGAATGGTGCATACAAATTGACTTAGCACATGACATTGGTCGGAGTATGCGCTTTGTTCGTGTGGCAGCGTCCATTTCGACCAAATCTCCGTGATGTAAAAGAATAAATAAATTTACAAAAACGGCGACAGTGGTAATTTCCCAAGAATCTTCGTCCGATGTCAAACTCCGGTGTTTCACCGCCCCAGGAACCGGCGACGAATAGGTGGGTGCTTCTGCGGGCACCGTTTTCATCGACTCAATGGACGCCTCAGAAAATGCGTGCCTCGCATACCCTTCGGTGGCCCTAAAATTTAATTCCGCACTTGATTCTGTGCTGTGGTCTGCGGTGATAGTGACCGGCTATGATTGTGGGTCTGTGCTCTCTCTCTCTCTCTCTTTATATATATATATATATATATATATATATATATATATACACTTTCTTATCGTTCTGATTGCCCCTACCCCGTTTCCCTGTGTCGGGTAGCAAACCGGATTTTCCGTCCTGGTTAACCTCACTGCGTTTCCCCCTTTCTTCTGTCTCCCTGTATCTTTTACCATATAGTAACACCGACACAAAATATTGTGATAAGCTTTAAAATCTTAATGTCATTATTTATTGAATTATCTGTGTTTCTTGTTTTTTCTTTGTCTTTTTTTGCACAGAGGCGGCGAGCAAGATACGTCCAGGCCAAGAGACTGGAGAGCAAGAAGTTAAAATGAATTCATTTCATTGACCACCAGTAAGCGAAATACTAAAAGAAATAACCAGTGTCGAGTGCAAACGAAACATTTAGTGGCTTCGTCAGGGGTGAATATCTTTAACCCGAGGTATTCTACAGGACTAAGAAGTCGTCTCGCTATCATAAACAGCGACCGTAAAGGCAAATGCATAACCGACGCAGCGCCGAAAGCACTGCATCTTGAACCCTCTCATCTAAAACGTCGCACACATTGTGCCTGACGTCAATTAAGCAGCAGTAGAAAGTGCGGGAAACTGGCCGCCTTCAATCGGCAAATCTGAGTAAAGCGACACGCGTGTGAATTAGGGTGAAAAAGAAACCCAAGGCAATCAACTTATGGGCAGTTTAATCATAAAATTTTGCTTCCGATAGACAGAACACGTCATTTCTCTTATACAGCGCTGTCAAGCGGGCCATGTTGTTTAGAAAACATACAAAAAAGTGGGATGTTTTTGCACACACACACACACACACACACACACACACACACACACACACACACACACACACACACACACACACACACACACACACACACACACACACACACACACACACACACACACACACACACACACACACACACACACACACACACACACACACACACACACACACACACACACACACACACACACACACCGTGTAACTGAACAGTGTTGCTGAGGTTGGCTTCTCCCTGCAAGCACTCTTACTGTGAGAAAGCTGACTAATAGTCTGTGGACAAAATCTATTCGCATGTTGAAGGTGCCGTTGTGGTTACGGGCACGTGCGACTCGGTAATAATCTTTTTTTTCTAGGGAGACACAATGCTGCTTCTCTATGCAATATTCAAATGCATTCGTTGCGTTGGCATGCACTTCGGTAGAGCCAGCGTTTAGGGTCCGTAAGACCGCATATGATGACAGCATATATTGGGCACGGCAAGACCGTGGCCAATGCGGCACGAAAATCAGTGGCCCTGTTTCCACCATCTGGTGTTAGTTAACGTACACCGGAATGGCAGTACACGAACAGAGTCTCATTCTACGCTCTAAGAAAAGTTTGCAACCTTTGGGTTTATCTTGTCCCACAACAATAACCGTGATATGTCTTGCGTGCCTTTCCTTTCCTTACCGCTGCGCGCCCAGCACTTCCAGGCCACCAAGGGCAAGCGCGTTTTCAGCGTGACATAGCATTTTTGACAGGAAAGGGGCGAGCGCAGAGTTTTCAAGAAAGCAAGCACGCACAAGGCAGACGCCAATTATCGTTCCGGGACGAGGTAGAGCCCCAAAGGGTGCAAACGTTTTTAATAGAATATACCGAGTTGGAATGCGGTTGCCAAGGGGTGTTGCAACCTGCAGCTTTCCGCTCAGCTGCAGTACGCCATGATGACTGAGTCACCGCAATGCGTCTACCAACCGCAGACAAACCACGTGGCATCCAGCGTTGTCGACTAAGGTACAAAAAAATTTTAAAACACTTTATTCTGCAACACCCTTTATTCACGACTCCTTGCGCATCGGTCCTTGTTCTCCAATGAATGCAAGTCAAGCATTCTAAAACTGGTACAGCGTAACATAGAAAGGAAGAAACAAGCCGAGCCGGCCAGATTATCTGGCCGGCTCTGCTTGTTTCTTTCTTTCTATGTTGTGCCGTACCAGTTTTAGAATGCAATACCAAGTCGCCCAATCCTCAACCCTAGTGAAGTCAAGCACTTATTTTGCGTCGTGCTTGATGAACACGATGCAAACTACGAACCGCGGAACAAAAGAAGTTTGACTGAGCTAGCTTGGTGGAAACTCATAAGCCGGGGAAGCAAAATGAGAGCAAGAGCACCGAGTCAATGCAAGTATATTCTAGGAGCCTCTTGCAAACCCAGGGGGTGCAGTGAGAAACGGAACGCAAGTGTGAATTCTGTGCACGTGATTACCAACCCCGTAGGTTCGTTTGGCCGAGCTTTTGCTGCTTAGCGCCGACGGACGTTACTCCTTGCCTGTCTGTGGAGGCGCTCTACCATTCAGAGGCTAACAGGGAAGCTCATCTATCACTGTCACTTCGCACAGCCTTAGCGTAGGCTAAAAAGTGCGCGAACATCAGAGAACTGGCATTGTCTCGGAGAAAATGAAAGCGGTGTCCTGTTTTTCTGTTCGTTCTTCTCTTACCGCGCCGCCAATCTAGCGCGAGCGACTATGCCTGCGATGTACTGTGACTCTTATTTCGAACGTGGTGCCACTAAGTTTGTAGGATGATTGTGTCCCTCACATCTGCCTTTTGAGTCGCAGGAAAGCGTAGTTTGACTGCTTCGTGAGATTCTCGAGAGGACTTAGTCTGGAACAATCCCGGTTATATTGCGCCCAAGAGGGGAAAAAAATACATACATGCTCGTCGTGAAGACACGTACGACATGACGATATTGATACAGAGCTCACGTTTGGTCGTTGTTAACTTTTCAATATCTATTTTGCTTAGTTTGTCGATAAAAAAGTCCTTGCAAGCAAGCAACTCTTCTTAGCCGTCATTAGCTCGGCGTTCCGTTTACCAGCGCACACACTTTTCCAATTTGTACGACCAAAAACACTCCATCAACACTCCAGAATCACGTCGCAACGATGAGACGATGACGCACCTTCCACCCCAGCGATGGTAGAAGTTGTTGTTGTTTTTTTCGTGCCAAGGACATGCGCTTTCCACGACGCTATATTTGGGCAGACGTCTGCTATCAGAATCGTCCTCGAAGCCTTATTTCAGCGGATAATCTGCGTATGTACATAGAGTGCAATTTTGAAAGGAGCTGCAGCACTTCTGAATAGTATCCAGACCTTATCAGAAGCTGCTCATCTTTTGTGTACGTATTCATAAGAGTATCCACAGTACGCTCTCACCCAACAAGCCGTTTTATTTCACGCTAACATTTTAGTCTTATTTGAATCTTTATAACTGGGTGCATTTCCTTATCTTTCCCTATACCTTTTGAGACATAGTATAACTAACTAGATTTTTCTTATTAGCACACCGAACACAATCTTCTGGAATTGCGCCAAAGATAAGTTTTAAAAAATTGTGGGGTTTTACGTGCCAAAACCACTTTCTGATTATGAGGCCCGCCGTAGTGGAGAACTCCGGAAATTTCGACCACCTGGGGTTCCCTTAACGTACACCTAAATCTAACTACACGGGTGTTTTCGCCCCCATCGAAATGCGGCCGTTGAGGCTGGGGTTCGATCCCGCGGCCTCGTGCTCAGCAGCCCAGCACCACAGCCACCGCGGGTGATCAGTGTAAGCATTACTGCGCGCATAGCGAAAAAAAAAAAAGGTGAAAGCAACACAAAGCTGTTTTCTTCTTAGCAACAACCTGTGCTGCTGATAGACGGGATGTTAACACATTATAGCGGATAACGTGTTCTGAGCTGCCTGGTCATGCACACGATTAGTTAATTATGGCGCTTTTACGTGCGAAAAACACTATCTAATTATGAGGCACGCCATAATAGGGGACTCCAGATAAATTTTGACCACCTAGGTTCTTTAACGTGTGCCTAAATCTAAGTACACGGATGTTTTTCGCAATTAGCCCCCCTCGAAATGCGCGCCACCGTGGCTGGGATTTGATCCCGCGACCTCCTGCTTAGCCGCGCAACACCAAAGTCCCTAAGCAACCACGGCACATGACCCCACGATGCAGAGCCTCAACAATGTTCCTGTTTGTACTAGAACACTTCGAATTATATATTTTTTACTTCCACCGATCTTCAACGTAGTCGTTAAGGACGAAGTAGTTCCGTACTTTTTAAAGCGCATACAAACGTGCTAATATGTGGCCTTAGTCCGCATAATTAGCCCGCGTGACAAGCAGAGGTGAGTACACATGGGCAACGGCCAAGTTTTAAACAGATAGTGATTCATTACTAGGGCACATAACACGCAGTAGAAGAGCAGCTGGGCTTCGGAAGAACCAAGCGAGGTGATGATATGAAAAAAAAAAGAAATCGACCTGCGCCCATCAAGTACGTTGCACGCATCCGCAGGAATGATGGAACGCAACTCGCGTGCCGATCCGAGCTCGTCTCGGCCGACAACGATCAGACAAACCACCGGCGTGCGGACGGCATTCGCCGGGAGGGAACGCCGCCGTTGACGCGGTCGCTACCATGGAATGACGGCGCGGTGAAGCGCCAAGCGATCGAGTTCGTCAGCCCGGCCGAGCAGCATGCGCGCGCTTAGCGCCGGAGTTGCCGCGTGCCGAAGCAGCACCGCCCATTTGGCTAATTGAATCGAGAGAGCATTCGGCCGCCCCCGTGCCGGAGGGCTTCGGTGGCCAGAGCACGTAGGCGCATTGAAAATGGCGCTTTAACAGCTTAGCCCGAGCGTGAGCTGGAACGGAAATAACAGGAAAAGAAAACAGGGCCTCGAATCAAGACCGACATAAAAACCGCGGGGGCACGCGGTAGAAATAGCAGCACCACCGAAAGAGAGAGAGAGACAGTGCAGAAAAGGGTGCGTAGTTGGGAAGCGTGACCGCGTGCGAAATACAGAGCAGCGAAGGGCTTACCCCGGGAACGCGCCATATCGGCCGCTCCTAATTAAATTTCCTGAGAATGGCCGCCGCAACGATGCGATCGAAGAGAACCAGTGAATTCTTGGACGCTTTGTTCAGGCCTCTATCACACAACGACGATGAGGAGACGGGGAACGGCTTTCGTTAGCGTCACTTTTTTTTTCTCTTCGTTTTTGCCGTCGGCAGCGTCGGCAGTGTTAGGTGCTGCATGTATGACCGAGGGAGCGGGCTTCGCCTTCAATAAGCATGTACTTCTATTTATTTCATCTTCGCACGGAAACGTCTGCGGATCATAAATTATGCCCCTCATATTCGTGTATTGAAAGAAAAAAAAAGGCTGACAGCCGCGCTGTTTGCTTATTTCGTTCCGTTATCGCACCGATAGTGGCGACGCGATTTACAAACCCCGCGGGCCCAGTGAGGAGGCCATCCGGAGCGTTCACACTGTACAGCAAATCTCGTTAGTCGGCGTCTGATAATTTTCGCTCTTGCCAATCTCTCCACTCCGTCATTACGCATCTCTCCGATGGACACTGACGGGTGAAAATAATTCGCAATAACATTTGGGCCATTTATATGCGGTTTTCCGGTGGTCTCTCCTTTATCTCATTATCTCTTTGTTTCAACTACCTTTTTTACTCATCTTTATTCTCATAGAGTCATCGCTATGTCTTCATTTTTTTTCTAGGAAAACTCTTGGGGTGGTGCGAAAAGCAAACAAAGAAAGCTTTCTATTTTTTTACATGTTCCTCTTGATATAGCATGGGACTGGCAAAACGAAAACTAAGGCGGAAACGCAGTAAAACTACGCCATAATTTTACACGTTAGGCTTTTGCTTTTCCTTTTTCTTCGGTTCAAGCAGCTTACTTACACAAAGTCGACAGAAACCAATCAGCGCTGTGTACAGTCTTCGCAAAGGGGGTTAAAGGGTGTCTGCAAAGTGAGGGGCAATTTTCGAGGGTGTATGCTTCCGAAAAAAGCTGTGTCCCGTCGCGCATGTACACGATGGCAGCGCATGCATGCTAGGTGTACTTTCACTAAGGACAGGAAACAACAGAAGAAAGGAAAGAAACTATTAAATGGAGTGCCGCAACTAACCTGTTTAACTTCGTGACTTCGCAACTGTTCGCGATAGAGCCGCCCCTCGTTCCTCTCACGCGCACACACGAATGCGCACTAAGGACGCAGGTGCTGCATTTAGTGTGTGTAGCGCTCTCATATGATTAGTAAACGCGGGCACTTTTTTTTCTTTTTTTCCCTTGGCACAGGAGCTTCGAAGAGAAGCAACTAGTATTTTCTATCCACACAGGCTAGCTTATCGCAAGTGTGCTGTAAGCCGATATTGCACGATTCGAGCAGAAATCTTACGGAACAGTTTTAAGTGAAGGTTTCGTTTCATTTTCACGCGGAAAAGTCAGGCTGAACAGAGTCCTCTCTTTAGCGCGCACAGGAACACACCTACATAGTAGGCTCTACAAAGAGGGCACCCCGTAAAGGCGGCTGCTTCAACGTGTGGGCCGCGCGCGCAGGTGGCAAGTGCTGGAGTTGCTTATAGAAGTCTCTACTAATACACGCCACCCTTTCATGCGGTAACTCCGAGGGGAGACTGTGTTGCCGGCCAGCAGCTTGTGCAGAGATTTGACAACGTCGCCTGCGTTCCGGTTCGGCGCAGAAGGCTGCACTGGAAATCGACGGTAAGGTCGACCTTCGCGCAACGAAGGCGGCGTCAGTCTTAGAACGTGCCTGCGAGTTTAACACCGTACTTTGTCAACACCGAGTCTGTTTGAGTCGGTACCTGCGTCCTTTAAGCACATGTCTGTCGATGCTCGCGCAAAGAGTGCAAGGCGGTCGGTCTACTACTGGCTTACCCGCCGTGGTTACTGAGTGGCTATGGTGTTGGGCTGCTGAGCACGAGGTCGCGGGATCGAATCCCGGCCACGGCGGCCGCATTTTGATGGGGGCGAAATGCGAAAACACCCGTGTACATATATTTAGGTGCACGTTAAAGAACCCCAGGTGGTCAAAATTTCCGGAGTCCTCCACTACGGCGTGCCTCATAATCAGAAAGTTCTTTTGGCGCATAAAAGCCGATAACTTTTTATTACTGGCTTCCGTTGACCTATACCAGTGAGTCAATTCGATTCAGATGGTGAGCCGCAAAAATCGACCTACAGATGAAAACAACAATAATTGCCTTCCCTCAAGTTCGGCGTGGCGCCGCCTGTGCTCAAGTAAAGGAAAAAGTAAACATGATCACCGAAAAACTGTACAGAACAATGACGATATCGTATGTAAGCGCGGGGGTGCTATATATGGCGCGAGAGCCAGACGTTAACGCAAGGTGGTGACTGGGGACCATGATGGAAACAGATACCACGCCAATGAACATGCATATCCTAAGTGGAATTCTTAGAGTGCAAGCCTGCATGCATGTTCTTGTTGTTGATGATGATGACGACGATGATGATAATGATAATAATGCTTAGTTGCTGCAGGGTGAAAAATTTTTGTACTTAAGAGCCGGCTAACCGAAAAAAAAACTGCAAGAGAATCAAAGCTTCAAACAAGCACGACAACAACAACAAAAAAAAGGAAAAGCACCTAAGTGTGAAAATATTACAAATTACCTATGTAGGCTACGAAAAAAGAATGTATAAGCTTTTGTTCTTAGGGCAGAATTTATCTGTTAGCCTGCATGCTATGATCCCTCTCGATACATCGGCATCAGTTGTACCGTCGTGGCAAAGACTCGGCTGCACGTTACAAGGGCAACGAAAAGTTGAATCATCTGGCAAGGATTTTCTGTGGAAGAAAGTGAATAACACGATTTGCTATGTTCATGGGTGCTTCAAGTTGACCCGTACAATGTCATCCTTTTGAGCACAGGTGCAGGCCGCCACCACAAGGTGTGTGTGTATATATATATATATATGTATATATACGGGGGTAAAAAAGTAAGAAATATATTTACAGCAAATTTACAACTGTAGCAGCTGACAAGATGGCAGAAAGTGCGTGATGGTAAGAGCGTTGTCTAAACGTCTTTTTCGTCAGCCTGTCACATGACCCCCGGCGGCTGAATCACCGACCCGGCGCAGGTAAGGATGCGGTCGGATGATAAGACTTCAGACGCACGACGTGAACCACGTGGGGGTGAGGCTGAGCCACGGTGGGGTCAAGAGAGGAGAGAGCGACTCTGAACCTTGCCGCCCTCCCTTCCCGCATTACCGTTCGCCACTTTCTCTCTCTCTCTTTCTCTCCATCTCCCTCACCCCTCCGCCGTGCGGCGCTGTTGAGGTGCCCTCGCAAGGGAGGCAGTTACGGCGCTGTACTTCTCGCCCTCCAAACTAAATGTCACTCGAACACGGCTCAAGAGGGCCGATTTCATGCGTGGCGTTAGTTACTCACGCAAGACACGGTAAGGACCAGAGTAGCGTGAAAGTAATTTCTGCGAGAGGCCAACGCTTCGCAACGGTGATTAAAGAAGAACCAGGGCGCCCGGTGTGTAGTGGACGTCACGATGGCGGGCGTCATGTAAGCGCCGCTGATTTTCCTGCGAGTCCACAAGTCGATGTCGGGCAATATGGTGCGCTTCTTGTGCTCTGCGTATGGCTTCAAAGGCGTACTCAGATGTGAAATTCAGACTAGCAGGCATAACAGTGTCGACAGGTAGCGTAGGGTCGCGCCCAAGCAAGAGGAAAAATGGAGAGAAGCCTGCGCTATCGCGGCTATAATTATACGCAGAGGTAACGAACGGCAATGCAATGTCCCAGTGGCGATGGTCAGCGGAGACATACATGGACAGCATGTCAATAAGGGTTCGGTTGAGACGCTCAGACAGTTAGTTTGTGGATCGTAAATACTAGCAAGATTGTGTTCACTCGCACACGATTGTAGAATCTCATTAACAACTTTGGAAAGAAAGCAGCGGTCTCCGTCGGTGTGGAGCAGTCGAGGGGCACAGTAGTGATTGATGACGTTCTCTAGAAGGAAGTCGGTGACATCGGTTGCACAGCTTGTCGGAAGAGCCCGTGTGATTGGGTATCAGGTGGCATAGTTTGTTGCTAAAGCAATCCAATTATTTCCCGAAGGAGATGTAGGCAAAGGGTCTAAAAGATCAATACCTACTCTGAAGAATGGTTCCGATGGTGCGTCAAGTGGTTGAAGGCGGCGAGCAGAAAGTGTGGTCAGCTTTTGACGTCGTTGACCAAGGTCACACGTAGCGATGTAGCGGCAGACGTCCCGGTAAAGACCAGGCCAGAAGTAGCGCCGACGAACGCGCTCATAAGTACGTGACACGCCAAGGTGACCGGCAGTCAGTACATCATGAAGCTGGGCGAGAACAGGCTGACGCATATGCGCAGGCACAACGAAGAGTCGGTCAGGGCCGTCCGGGCGCATGTTAGACCGGGACAATATGCCCTCTTGAAGTTCAAACATGAGAAGGTAACGATGAGGCATCGTTGAAGTCAGCCGTTGCATAAGGTCTTATAAGGAGGCGTCCCGATCTTGTTCCACTCCGGTATCGCGAAAAACACTCAGAGAGAGAACAGTGACAGGTATGCCTGCTGCAGAAACGTCAGGTGGGTCGAAAGGATGGCGCGACAAACAGTCTGCATCGTGATGTAACCGGCCGCTCTTGTATACAACTGAACAGTTGTATTCTTGAAGGCGCAGAGCCCAGCGGCCAAGGCGCCCCGAAGGATCTTTCAGGGACGAAAGCAAACAGAGCGTGGTAATCAGTGAAAACTGTCATTTGTCAGCCGTACAAATAGGGGCGGAATTTACCCACTGCCCAAATGAGAGCCAGACACTCGCGTTCAGTCATAGAATACTTGCGCTCAGCAAGGGAGAGAAGGCAGCTGGCGTAGGCAATAACACATTCTCGCATTTGTTTCCGGGCCAAGATCGTTCCAATACCATGGCCACTGGCATCAGTACGGACTTCTCTTGGAGCTGACATATCAACGTGAGCGAGAATGAGAGGGGAGGTAAGCAGCCCAATCAGCTCGGTGAAAGCACCAGCTTCCTCAGGGCCCCAAATGAAGGCAGCGTCTTTCTTGACGAGCTGAGTAAGGTGCGCAACGTCCACAAAATTTCGGACAAACCGAGGAAAGTACAAGCAGAGGCCCAAGAAGCTGAGAACGTCCTTGGCACACGTTGGCAAGGGAACGTCCTTCACTGCCTGTATTTTACCTTGATCAGGGCGTACACGAGAAGAATCGACAAAATGTCCGAGCACAGAAATTTCACGACGACCGATGTGGCATTTGGATGAATTTAGTTGTAGCCGCGCCTGACGGAAAACAGATAGGATCGTCGATAGGCGTTCAAGGTGCGTCGAAAAAATCGCAGAAGAAACGATCACATCGTGCAGGTAGCAGAGGCAGATGGACTACTTCAAACCGTGTAGGAGGACGTCCATCATTCATTCAAATGTGGCCGGGGCATTATATAAACCGAAAAGCATCACTTTAAAGTTGTAAAGGCCGTCGGGAGTAATAGTAGCCGTCCTCTTCGCGGTCCATGTCATCCACGGCACTTTGCCAGTAGCCAGAGCGAAGGTCTATGGACGAAAAATATCGTGCTCCATGGAGGTAATCCAGAGCATTGTCAATGCGTGGTAGCGGATAGACGTCCCTCTTTGTTACCTTGTTGAGGTGCCGATAATCCACGAAAAATCGCCAAATGCTGTCCTTTTTAACCAGTACAACTGGGGATGCTCCTGGGCTGCAAAAAGGTTGAATGATGTTACGAGAAAGCGTCCTGCCAAGTTCATGTTAGGTGATGTGTCGCTTAGTAGGCGAGACGCGGTAGGATCGCCGATGGATCAGGCTCACATCGCCGGTGTTAATTTGATGCTTGACAACAGATGTTTGTCCTTGAGGACGGTCTGCAAGGTTTAATATGTCCCAGTACGAGCCAAGGAGACAACGTAGTTCATGAGTACGCAGGAGCGGAAGGTCGAGAGCAATCATTTTCATTAAGGCATTCAAGTCTGAAGGGGCAGGAGGCGAAGCAAGAGTTGAACACGAGGAGCTGTCACAAGTTAAAGCCGAAATGTTGTAGTCTCTGGCTGGCGTTATTTGCGCCAGGGATATGCCGCACGGGAGAGCTTGTGTACAAAACCCAAGTTCACAAGCGTAAGGCAGGACGTGTTGTCCGTAATGGTAATGACGGTGTGAGGAAACGCGACGTTATGCGAGAGCAGGACATTCGGATTGGGGGATACGATGTAGTCACGGTCTGGTATAGGTGGAACGAATGAAACACCTCTGTAGGTAACGGCAAGGTGACGGAGGCGAATACGCCCTGTGGAAAATAGCCGTATCGGAGCACTATCGGGACGATCAATAACAAGAGATAGAGCGAGTTGTATAACACCAGCTGAACAATCTGTCAAGGCGGAACATGCTGACAGAAAGTTACGACCCAGGTTTAGGTCGCGAGCCACCCCCCCCCCCCCCTTGATTTAGAACATAAAATAAAACACAAGTATGATGTCCGGCGACACTCACACGAGCCGGACACTAAATCCTGTACTTGATTGCTTCGACAGTACGTGTATGGTGGCACCGCGCCTTGTCGCCAACTCTGCAAGTCATTGCTTCAAAAAAGAGCTCGGCCAAGCCGCCACGCAGTCATCCTTCGGTTTCGCTGGCCACGAACGAACACGGTGCTCAAGAACCAAAAGTAATCACCGTCGCCTGTCACCCCGCGTTCTTGTCATACGGAGCGTCATACGCAACAGCTACGTCACTTCTAGGGAGGAGCCTCGGAGCGGGTGCCGCCGTCTCGCATGCGTAATTACACGGCTTGGGCAGAAATTTCAGACGTGTATATCTCGGGACACAGACGCGTTACTAAAGTTGTACAAAACAGAATAGTCACCAAATGGCACCGCCTCTGAGTTTTCAATGTAAACATACATGCTAACTGCAGTAAATAAAAAGTTAATTAGCGAATTTAATTGAATAATGACATTACGACAGCAATTATAACCGCATAACCTAGGTAGAAAAATTGCTTCTGCGTGCTCCTCTTCGCATTTCTTTTAACAACCCGGAAAGTCTATCTTTGAACACCCTGTATATATAAATATATATATATATATACCTGGTGGTGGTGCCCAAGGTATCAACACGATATCGAAGTTTTTAGCGACAGGGAGGTTATATATATATATATATATATATATATATATATATATATATATATATATATATATATATATATATATATATATATATATATATAATCTCCCTGTCGCTGAAAACTTCAAAACTGTGCGTTATTTTGACCATTGTACCTTGCGAAATAATTTTGAATGTTCCAACGAACTTGAAATAAAAGAAGTAACCATATAAAAACTTGCATATCTACAGGCCAGTGCTGTCTTGCGGAATTGTTACCAAAAGCCTTCCCTGGTCATGTGTGTTTGGTGGCCATTCCCTTTGCCATGTTTGATTTCGTTACACCGCGAATATGAAATAGTCTACACGTCTGTTTCTCAAGTGTTTCGTGTGTCAGCATGTCTAGAACATTCGGTAAGCAAGGAAATTGCGCAGCTTCTTGGCACATGGTGGTGTTATATCCAGCTGTCTACCTCAATGGCTGTAGCTTTCCCCCGCTTCTTAGCAGCTCCGGCGTAAAATTGGATACTTTAGCCTATCCGCTTACAAAATAAGGCACCCAACGTATGCACATAAAGCAGTCTGCGCTGCAATTGCGTAACCTTGTTTTTGATTTTCAACTACTTTCGCTTCTGTCATTCATGAGTGCAGTACGTGCAAGTGTTCTTTTTTCTTCGTCACTATAGAAGGGAAACGAGCTGCCGTAAAATGTTGGTTCACTTTTTTTTCTTTGCTCCCTTTTTCTCCATACCCATTTCTATGTGGCCGGCTGTTTGTTTCTTAAGGGCTGATATAAGGGCAAACAGGATGCGTAGTAAGGTACATTATCCATAAAAATTCACGCGGCTATTTCAACTGTTTAGCTTAAGCCAATAACAACAAGAAAAAAAAAAGAGACATTCTGGTCTCTTTGCAGACACGAAACTTCCTGCTCATTTTGTATGGGGAGGATAAATCCGGCAAGCAAAATAGGACAAAAATGGCAGCGCGTGCAATGACAGGCACGAAAATGTGAGGACGGATACGGAGTTCCTTTTATTATTATTTTTTTTATCGAAGCCAGCGACTACTCTTTTGCCCCTGAGCAGGAGAAATGCAAAGCACTCTCTGTATGGCGTAAAATCGCGTCTGCTTGAATTTCGAATCTATCTGTGAGAAGTACTTTTCACTTCTACGATATTTTAGGTATTTCTCTCTCGTTCGTGAATTTATTCTCACCCGTCATACATCAGAGCTCGCTTCTTATGCAACAGGAGTGAAAATGGAAGCTCCAAATTGAAGAGTGCCGTTTTATGCCGTTTCGTTGTTGGTTTCTCAAATAACGTATACCGATGAAACGGGGCACGTTACGGCGCTGCCGAGGGCACCGAGAATTTCTAAGAAAGGCTACTGATTCTTTCCTCGTCACTGTCCCTCTACATCGCCACTTTGTGCGCTTTCATCTCGTAACATTGTTCTCCACAACAGCCTTTCATGTTTGCACATTATCAAAGCTTTTGTGAACGCCTCCAGTTCGAAGCGCTCAAAGAAACTCATTCCGAAGGTCGGAAGATAAGATAAGATAAAGAAGGGATTCGACTGCGAAACGTACAGCGCCTTTTATAATGGCCTTCGACGCTCGTCGACAGCACGTTGCAATTGACGTTCACTCGTCGTCGTAAATCAATCGCTGGCCTCTGCGGCACTGTCATTTCGACTGGAAGTTTAACTCACCCGATGATCGGACGGTGCACTGCCGGATCTCTGAGGCGATGCTGCAATACCTACAGTGCCCAGAATATTGCGGCTGCGAATTACTGTTAAACGCCGGACGATTGCGACCGGACTAAATTCTCGAACCTTAGCGGACCCACGGCTTTCGTGCATTCCTTCAAAATTTTTTCGCCGTGTAATCAGGTAAATAGGGTAGGTATTAGAGCAAACGTTATTTATTCGGTGCCATGCTTTTTTTTTGTACAGCTAATTGGGCAGGCTGATTGGGCAGCTAATTGGGCAGGCACTGCCGATGGAAGTTGCCATCCGGCTCCTCGCTTTCTATTTTCTGTCAAGTGTATATATGTTTTCGAAACAAATAATGATAATAGTCCGAAAGGTTAGCAAAACGCTAAACGAACAAAGAATGTAACATACCCTTTTTCGTGAGAGGGCGGGGGAGTACAGTGGGGTCTAATAACTGTTACTTTTATTACAGGGAACTCGGGCCAGATGAAGGACAACACACGTTTTCCGAAAGAAGCAGGGGTTACGTAGTTGCAGGGTTGTTTCGCAGCGGCTGACGTCCGCATTCACTATCCTCCCACGGTCTAGTTCGCTCTTGCTTAGGTGTTGGCGCCAAGGGGAGAATTTGGGCGGATACAGAATGCGCCGGCTTCATGACCGAGACGCCAACTCCTAATGGCATAACGGAAATTATTAAAAGAAAAGCAAGTTCTCGGTTGATGAAACGGCTACGTCGTATTTGTCTATGTCCTCAACACCAGGTGATATTGAAAGAATGAACACCGCACTTACTGAGAACTTTTTGCGGCTTTAGCAGTGTCGCAAATGCAAAAAACGAAGAAAACTTCGTCTAAATGAAACAATGAAGATGAAAATCCACACCCGTGAGTGGACTCACATTATAGTCATATCAGGGCCTGATATCACATCTAACCCGCTGTTGTTTCTTAGTAGCTATGGTGTTGGGCTGCTAAGCACCAGATTGCGGGATCAAATCCCGGCCCTGTCGGCCGCATTTCGAAGGGGGCGAAATGCGAAAACACTGGCGTACTTAGATTTAGCTGCTCGTTAACAAACCCCAGGTGGCCCAAATAATTCCGGAGTTCCCCACTACGGAGTGCCTCATAATCACACTGTGGTTTTGGCACGTAAAACCTCATAATAAAGAAAAAGTCACATCTAGCTGAAGCAGTGATAGCTGAAGGCCGTTATGTATATTATGAGCTCCGTTTTAGAGCGAAAGAAGACGAACGTCCGAGAGATTAACCAGGCCAAACCTGAATGGTTTGTTACCTACCAAGGGGAGAAGAAGAATGGGAAGGAAAGTAAGAGCAAATTGGAAGTAGACAGTAACGCGCATGCACCGACTATAGCGTTCGCTGCACACTCAGAGGCGGTCGCGCAGACCGGTCTTTACAGGAAATGTGACAGAGCTCTGGAATTGTTTTCCGTTGATATGATGCCCGGGGCTACGGCTACAATATCATCTGTCTCGTCCGTTGTCCGCCGTCCGATTGGCTTAGTGTAACGGGCAAGAAATGAATTTGGTCGTAATAAAAAGGGAAGCGGCCGAGCTTACGCTCGACAGCCTGGACGCAACTCCAAACGTTGCACTAGGCACTCTTCGTCATGCCCATAAAAATACAGCACGCACTTGTAAACGCGACGCCAAATTACATGCAACGTTTTCTCGCAACGGGTTAGACCAGGCAGCAGTAACTTGCGACGGCTTAATGGTGATTTTTTGACCACACCGCACCTCCAAATTCCCTTTACGCACCTCTGCAACCCTCGTATAAAGCGCAACGGGCAGATGCATGCTTTGTGGTTCGTAAAAATTTAGCTTAGTCTCCATGAACTCCACACGAGAGGCTGGGCGAGTCAACCCATCGCCCCTTGCAGCCGGGTCGATGGAACTCGACTCGTTGCTCCTTCGGCCCGACCGGCTTGCGTTCGCTCGAATCCGACGACCGAATATCGGCACGACAAGCTAACTAGGCCCGACTTCATTGGGACTCACGTAAACTTACGTGAAGGGAGTGCGCCTTGTCACGTGGGGCATGGGATCGACGGGCACTAGAGCAGCGATGGCTGCGTGACAGAGAGGAATTTTTCTTGGCACGCGTAATCCCATGACAGATTCGCCGGTGGCAAGGTACGAAAGTGAACATGACACTCGAAGGTGTCTTCCTCAGACCGCGAGGAAGTCTTCGGCGATCGCGCAGGTTGCACAAGACACCAGAGGCGTTGTCCGGGAACCACGCTTTAATCTAGCAGCTCGCCTATCTGTAAATGTTAAGGCGCGCACTCGCACTTCCCTCTGGTGTACGGGGTCGAGTCGCTGGGCCTCGTTCGCGGGCGCCCGCACTTCATCGCTCTCCCTGCGACGGCGAGCCGATACTCGCGATGCTCTCTGCTCTTCCGTTTTGGGATTCCCTGCGTCCGTTCGCGCCAACGGCGAGTCCATAACAGCCATCTTCGTAAAAGAAATGACAAAAAGAACAAATAACAGCATAACTCGCCGTGTGTCCTTTTAATGTCGCCGTGTGAACGTTACCTATCGGAGAGCACTCTTGGTCGCATGCGGCTAAAAGGCGATTACAATTGCGAGAAAAGTCGCATTCGTTTACTTCCACTACATGTTTGAACATCCGTAAGTGTAACGGGTCACGCAGGTAGGCGCATCGATTGACAATGTGTTTAGTGGCGTTCCTCTATGCACCACTCCTAAACCATCCTTGAGACATTGCGCATAAGAGGAAGAGAGGGAATAAATTTCAGCACGCTTCCTTTTATTTATTTATTTATTTATTTATTTATTTATTACATACTCCAAACCACATTGTGCTCCTTGCAGGACGGGCTGACATAACTGCAAGACTAGACACAAAAATACAAAGATCCATAGATACATTCATATACATACAGAAAAAAATATACAGTTTTCTATGATAGATTGCTCACAAAACAATTCGTAGAAAGATCAAAACACACAGCCTTAATATATCCGTTCTTCCCCGTCGATTACGTGAAACAATGTCATTAATATATAAATGAAAGAGCAATGGACCTAGGACAATGTCCTGGGGCCCTATAACGTAAAACTATTCCAATATGTTTCTATTCCAATTTCCTGACGTCAAATTTGCGTAACCACCGACGCAAGCACCGGGCGGTCACCCACAGGGTTGTCTGAACAGACCAATCAAACGCTCTCCTCGTTCATAGGAGGTCACTTTTGTTTGCTTGAAAAACGAATAACATTACCTACACTGAGCGACTTGTCGTATCTAATTGGCTGACAAGAGGCGAGGAGAAGGTCAAGTGGAGAGGTATTCACTGGGGCAGAGCCAGTGCACTGAAAATCGATAACCGGATGAATAGGGTGGTGCCGATGTCTGCGATTGGTCGGCTTTCCCTTACTTAGCCTGTGGTGGCTGGTCGAAAATCGCTGCGGCATGCAACGGAAGCTTAAGAATGACACTAAAGCTGACGCTCAGCAAAGAAGAGTTGGCAGAATGAGGTAGTAAACGTGCCGAAAGTGCTTGAAAACGTTACACGGTCACGCAAGATGTTTTATTATACGCAAATACACCCATGCTCTCCGGCACGTGCGAGTAGCCAGCGCCTCAGCGATCGGCGGCAGCCATCTTTTATTCCTTTCGGAACGGGGCAGCCTGCGGCTATTCCGAAAAAAATTCAGTTTTGTTCGGCATATTAATGCATCTTTATCGCGTACACGTCACTTTGACGCGGTGAGTTTGTGTGGTTTTGTGACGTCGTGTGACAGGCAGGTGAAGTGGGTGCAGCCCGAAAACTTTTTACCAATAGCCGAGGGCTAATGGCGAAAAGGGGTCGAATCAGAAATAACTGTTTTTATTTTTTCTGTCAAATCATGCATAATCACTGTGTACACATCATATCAGATGGGGAGGTATTGTGGTTTTCGCGACGTTGCGTGAGAGACAGGTGAAGTGGGGGGGTGGTCGAAAAAAGTTTTTGACCAATCGCGGAGGGCTGAGAGCAGAATTGGAATAGAAAAGTTTGGAATAGTTTTACGTTATAGCGCCCCTGGGTTGTGATCTTCAACTGAAACATACTGTTGCCTATTATCCAGATAGTCTGTAATCCAAGTTATTATGATCTCTGCAAGGATAATGTTTCTTAATTTTAGAATTAGCTTTTCGTGAATTGCCCTATCGGAAGCTTTACTGAAGTCCAAAAACACAGCATCAATTTGACCGTTGGCATCCAAAGCTTTGGCAATTGAATCGATTACTATTACTAATTGCGTGACAGTGGAACAGCCCTTTCTGAAGCCATGTTGAGCATTTGTTAGTATCTAGTTTTCTTCTAAGAATTCATTACTGCTAGTTGCGATTATGTAGTCAAAACTTTTGCAACAAGATGATGTCAATAATATGGAGCGCTAACTCTCGAGCAATTATCGATTTCCTTTCTTAAAGACCGGTACAACTCGAGCCATCTTCCAATCGTTAGGCACTTTTGCGCATAACAAAGATGCTACGAACAATATACCTAAGAACTTGGCAACAATTTCGTCATATCGCCTAAGGAACACATCCGGGACGTTGTCTGGACCAGGAGTTGTTTTGGTTTTTAAATTAAGCAACATAGACACAATGCCATGGTAAGAGATAAAGTTCGTCTGACGCTGTTCAAACACTGTAGAGCTTAAAGATGGGCCTTAACTTGCACGAGAGAATACGCTATGAAAGTAATTAACAATGGTTCTATCAACTGCAATTTCCGTGACAGCCATCTTGCTGTGGCCTAGGTAAACCAAAACTTATCTGGCGCGTTCTTTATAAAGTTAGGCAATGTTGTGGCAAATATAAATCTTTTGACTCGCGTACGGCGCACGACAGCTTTTTTGTAGTTGAGTGATAACGACCGTGAGTGGATGCTTCTTTTTAATTCCTTTGATTTTGCGCTATAGTTATACTATACCACGCGTCATCCAAAGCGCACTTTTATTGACTTTCTCAGTTTTAGCAGGTATAAATGTATCTATGCAATACCTGCACATTGTAGTAAAGGCTGTCCATAGTGTACACACATCATCACCGCTACCTGCAAAGCCCGTGAGACAGGTTTCCATGTAGTCAATGACGCTGGCGCCATCAGCTCTGGGGTAATCTTTAAAAGATTTCGTTTCGGCAAATTTAGGAGCAGTGGTCTTAAAAAGGGGCAAGAAAATTGGAACAAGGTAATGATCAGATAAACCATCTTCAATTGTCACGATATGCTCAGAAAAGCTTCGGTTTAAAAATATAACATCTAATATAGAACATGATGACCCTTGTACACGCGTGGGTTCATTAGCAACTTGGATTAGATCATGTGTTACCATAATGTCAAAAATGATGTTAGGGTTTACACCAGCCTTAATGTTTGCCTGAAGGAGCTCCGAAATGACACCAGGCAAGTTAAGAATCGTTGATATAAAAAAAAATTCTTATTTGGGCAAAGAGACATGTCCTCTTGCAGTTTGATCAAGTAATCTGGTGTAGCGTCAGGTGGCGTGTAACATGCGTACAGCACATAGCAATGACCCCAGCGCGATAACCTAAGGCATAAGCACTCCAGGTCTGGTGTATCACCGACAAGCGTAGCTCATATCTTATCTTTAACTAGAAGGGCTACACTTCCGCCTCTGCGCATTCTATCCTTACGAAAAGCTTTGTAATCGGATGGAAAGACAAGTTCATTTTTTTATATCGCTACGCAGTCAGGTTTCCGTTATGACTGCGGCGTGCGCATCGTGTTGTAGCAAGTGAATTTCTAGGAAATCGGTCTTGTTTACCACGCTACGTGCATTGAAGTTCACGATACGCAGGCACTTATCCTTGGCCGTAACTGAATTTACGTGGGAGGGAGGTTCAAGGATTTCTAAACATGAAAGATCTGAAACATTGTCTGGAACATCGGCGACTTTCCTACCTATTCCTGCGCTTGCGCGTGACGACGGGTCGTTGGGCGGTGCGGTTTTTCTGCTTCGTTATTTAACAGGAATTCTTTCATGTTTCAGCTATCCTGTTGATGTACAATTTGTCAAAAGCTAAGGAAACCTTGTCCCCCTTCTCGCAGTTTTCTTTCGTACTTGCCCTCAGCTTCCTTCTAACTTGTCGAACTTTTCCGGAATAGTCTTCACTTATTGATATAGCAGTGTTCTTCAGCTTGTGGCATTGATTAAACATTAACAGTTTGTCTCTTGTGTCGATCAATCTCAGGATGACCAGTAGTTTCTTATTAGTGGACGGTCGACCTAATCTATGCATTCTTTTAATAGTTATCGGGTTCAGATCGAGAAGTTCTTGAATGATACCTTTATTTACGGCTGTTTCATGTGATTCACTGTTTTCACCTTCTGATTCTGGTAGCCCGAAAATAATCAAATTAGGCTTTCAACTGTGGTTGTCTATTTCGCCTATTTTCTTTTCAAGCGCCAGGACAACTTCGTTAATATTTGAAAGCAGCTCTTGGCCCCAAAGTGACTTTGTCTTCAAATTTCAATAAAGCGCCTACCTTTATTTGTCAATTTCTACCAGGCGAGCTATTTTTATATCCTTAATATCAGCTGCGATTTTCTTAAGATGCTTTAAGATATGAGCATTGTCGGGACCGGGGTTAGTTTCCATGTCCAGTTTCCAGTAACTTCCGGTGACAAAAACAAGCACGCAAGCAAGCAAGCAACACACACACACACACACACACACACACACACACACACACACACACACACACACACACACACACACACACACACACACACACACACACACACACACACACACACACACACACACACACACACACACACACACACACACACACACACACACACACACACACACACACACACACACACGCACACACGCGCGCGCGCGCGCGCACACGCACACGCACACACCGGTTTGTATTAGCCACACAAAGGGCATCTCTAAATTATAGTGGCTATTCTTTCTTCCTTTTTTCTTTATTTAACTCACTCTTGCCCGTGGTAATATACACTTAACTGCATGTACTTTTCAAAAATTGTTAATCTACAAAGGCTAAAAGAAAAGAACACCGCACCATTTGTTCACTACATATGAAAAAAAAAAAACAACATTTAAGCTCCGTTTAAACATTGTTTAAAATCTTGAGCTACGGATCTTAGCAAGATCACCGAGCCAGATACGGCGCCATAATTTCCGTCACAAATCCCTACTTCAATCCGCTTACTTACAAGAACGCTAACTTGCAACCCCCCGTCACTCCCCGCCCCCTCCCCCTACCCTTCGCGCCCAGGTATATCAACGCCTTTCCTTCGTATATCAACGCCTTTCGGGACAGCGTCTATTTCACGGCAAATATTTGATGTCGCACGGATTTGAAGCACCTATCGGGCGCAGTTAACGTTCTGTTTCCCACCTGGAGATGTGAAAAAGAAAACCATAATTTCGCTCGCGCGCGCTTATCTCGGCGTGAAGGACGTACGCTGTCAGACAGAACTGCTGGAACAATATATCCTCTTGTGCGTCGAGGCAAGCGCGCAGCATACCGTTATTATATATCGCATATCGATATTACGCGCCGTAATTAATTTGAAGCGCAAGTCCACCTTTCACTATCATCCCAAGGGAGACAAGGGCGAAAGCATTAAAAGGCCTTTATAACACTGCCAGCTAGTAGAAACAGATTCGCGCGAACCATGTTGTCTCTATCATCTCCGCTCTTTATTCCCGGTCTCCAGAAAATGAAGACAGAAAAAAAAAAATACCGCGGAGATAGCGCAAGACTGCGTTTATTCATGTCCCTGTCTTTTGCCGCTATTTTCTCTATTGTCGCCCGGACAGAATAGGAAACTGCTACTTCGACCTTCTATTCTCTTTTGCTGCCCCCCCCCCCCCGCCCTTCGGTACTCCTTTCGCTTTAGACTTTTCATCTGTTGGAGTTAAACGCAATTTAATAGCAAGATTAATGGACGCCGCGGCTCTTTTTCGCGTGCCCCCGAGAGCCCGCAGCAGGTGTTGAAAGAGCACCGTCTCGGCTTTCCTAGGAACACGCGTTAAAGATAAGCGCCACCGACCAGCTCCCAGCTCTCTTTCTCTCTATACGGGGGCAGGCAGTGGCGCATAGTTCCCGTATTCACCTCCCGCCTCCACCTTTGCTGACAGTTATTTTCGTTCTTTTTTCTGTAGCACCGTGCGCCACCGTGTCTGCTCTACTAATTTTCTTTCTCTCTTTCCCTCACAGACTCGCGCTTCTCGCCGTGCCTTTCTGCCGTCATTAATTGTTAACGCTGATTTATAGTTTGATCTCCCTTCACAGAGGCTGCTCGCAACTCTTTGGAAAGAGAGCCGTCGCCTTTAGAGCATCGTTTCATTTCCGGCGTTAAGGGCCTGCTACTTCCCCGCGCTCGGAAGTCGATAAAATCGACGTGCCAAAGCCTTACCGCCCGATTTGCCCCGGACTTTGCTTAACAAAGCGGTGAAATAGAGAGCCTCGAACTCGTGCTCGCTGCGCGTTGCGGCCCCGCGTGTACCCTCGTGGCTGCGCCTTTCCTTCTCCCCAACGCGTTCCTTTGGCACACACGCTCCCACTCGCTGGCCGTCTCCCTCGAGAGCCTTTCTCGTGGCGGTGAGTTCTGCGTTATTTCCTCGCGTACTCGTTGTGCGCCAAGCAGACTCTCCTCTCTTGAGACGTACGGCGCGAAAACGCTGTTCAAAGAAGAGTTATCGTCATACAGAGCCGCCGGGTATTTGGCGCCTGCTACAGCGTTGCGAGGTATCTCGTACCGCGCCCGCGCGATTACGACATCACCGCGTCGCCAATTAAACGCGCGCCAAGCCTCTTTTTTTTTTTTTTTCATCCGTTAAACCGAATCAGATGTGTTTTTTTTTTCTCTTAGCTTGGGCGCAGGACTGCGTTTTAGTTTTGTACTTTTCGTAACTCCTTGCACGCTGTGATTGCGGCGTGATGGCGTAACAAACGGCCCGTGACTAAACGCGTTTCAAGTCGCCGGCGTGGAAGGAAGGGAGCGTTCTCTGAATCTGCGAGGATTTGGAACCCACTGATATTGAACAGAAGCGCAATCCGAAAGCTAAAATGTATTACGAGCCACGTCCGGTTGGGAAACCGGTCGACTCTAGACGTTTTGTCCTTATACGCTTGTACCATGCATAGCACTAGCGGTATTTCTATTTGAAAACGCCTTTATTCGATTAGCCAATCGTTTGTATAAATTTATCGTTTTTATGATCCCTATTGATGCGCAGAAAGATGAAACCGTTGATCTCTAGGCGCTAAAGTGTTCGAGATAGAGGATTAATTTTCGCCGCTCGGAAATCTGCGTTGTTTATAATTGATCAATTCAAGAAACACTGTTGTGGTGACTGCTCCTCCTCACGTGGTTCAAATAAACGAGCTGTGGGTACTAGAATAGACGCGCCGCGGTGGCGTAGCAGCGTTGGCGTTGCGACGCTAATCTCGAAGGCGCGGGATCAACTCGCGGCAGGGGTGGCTTCACTTATTTGGCGGCTTAAAAGGAGATGAAGTGCAATAAATGCTACCTGTCGGGACGGGCATGAAAGAAGACGATGAAAAACAGCTAGGACTACGCTTGGTGTCTGTGCCTTTTAATCCCCACGTAGTCCGATTTACACATTTATTGGTGCCGAAAGCCTACGTGTGGGCTTATACTCTTCCGTGCGCCGAACTGACCGAATCTACTCTGCCACTCCGCGCTGCCGGCGACGAGGACTCAATTCAATGCGGATGTGAAGATCGGCTCGAGCTCGAGGATCGAAGAACACGAATCTCACATGTATCGACTCAAGACCATGAGGTCTCCAAGGCGAGCGCAGAACACCAAGCTCCTCGAGGAAGCGTGATAGTTGCTGGACGTGACAACAATCCACGTCGCCAACCTCTCAAGTATGCAAGATCGTTTTACCGCGAAGAACGACTGGCTTTCCTATCTGAAAGAATTTAAACATCGAGGAGCACATTCCAACTGAAGAGCTCAACGCTGAACACGCGAAAGCAGTGGAATAATGGTCAGGCTACAAGCATGCTGGCTGAAATTCACTGCCGAATCACCTACCTATATGGAGAGAAAGAAGCATGCCTACACAAATGCCCGAACGCGTCTCAGCTAGAAACGAGACCTCGACCAGGTTAGCAGGTTCCCGATTATATAAATTGTAATTACCAAGTTATAAGGGGTATCTCAGCCTGTGGACATGATTATGGGAGCACAGACTGTTCACTTAAACGATGCTCTGACTTCTAGCAAGTTTTATTATATGCGCAGTTTCCTTACTGGTGAAGCAGCGGCAGCGATCGCGGGGTGCCAACATTAGAGGCTTGCTATACTGATGGATTGGGTGAGGGAACAAACGCAAGTTAATGACATCTGAGTTAAAATCAAGAAAAAGAAATGGGCATGGGCAGGACATGTAATGAGGAGGGAAGATAACCGATGGTCATTAAGGTTTACGGACTCGATTCCAAGGGAAGGGAAGCGTAGCAGAGGGTGGCAGAAAGTTAGGTGGGCGGATGAGATTAAGAAGTTTGCAGGGACAACATGGCCACAATTAGTACATGACCGGGGTAGTTGGAGAAGTATGGGAGAGGCCTTTGCCCTGCAGTGCGCGCAAGCAGGCTGCTGCTGCTTCTGATGATGATGAGACTGATGCCATCGCATTGCTAAAAGAAAGGCACGGGGACCGAACTAGAATTGTGCAGTACCATTTGACGGCATTTCGCAACCTAATCACCGTGAAGGAGGCAAAGGACGTACGATGTCTACGCAAACTATACGACGGCGCACAGCTCAATATCCGCTGTCTATAAGCGCTCTGAATGTTCAGATGTTAACGTATTCTGCTATGCTAATTGACATCCTGCAGCAGGCATTACCCTACGATATCGGGCCCAGGTACATATGTGAAAAACGAAGCCACGTCGTGAGGCCATGATTTCCTCAACGCCTGCCTCAAAAAGACCTTGCAGCAGTTGCACTAAGAGCTTCGTCAGACGCAAAGCTGGAGGATCTTCTCCGGTTCATTAGAGTTGAGTTGGAGAGTCGTGAACAGTATGCTGCGCCTCATCAAAGAACCACTATTGAGGAGCGCAGCGGTAAACCAAGACCAACGCCAAAAGCATTGGGTCTTCAACTCTACGATCAAAAATATGAGGGAATGTCTTTTTTTTTCGTTGTCGTAGAAACAAGAGTGGGGCGCGAAGCTGCTATGCAGGCACCTCTATTGCGAGAAATAAGGGATTAGTGGGAAAGGACAGCAGGTGATTTCGATGCACATCAAGAGGACACCGGTAAAAGTTGTGCCGCGTGAAAACGACTTGCTCGTCATGCCGCGGGAGACACGTATAGGGCATGTGCTATCCAACGTATAAGGAACGCAACAGTTCGAAAAAGGGGATATCAGAAAGCACTACTGTCTGCGTTTCCTCCTGTGTACTATCATCTGTCCTGTGCGTTGGGGTTTTCTCTTGTCCCGTCTTGAAACTGCGCTTACCAGTATTAATTTATTAACATGAACCAACTAGCCCAGCAAAAAATTGTGTTAGCACTATAATCTACCTATCAGGCGTGGTCCAGTCATCATACAAAAAAAAAAAAAACACGGTGTATCTTCAAGCCTTTCTCACACAGATGGCCAACAACAATCACAGAAGCTGCATCCGTGACATTCTGGACGGCAGAAGTGAAATATCTTTTCTAAAGGACAACTTGGCTTCCAAGCTAGAACTCAAAGTGTTACTGGAGTCGCAAGTGGCGGTGAACACTTTCCGATGTGCACGCGCCACTCGAGCACAAAAGAGCCATCTCGTAGATGTTCCGTGACGAAGTCAGTACGGCACATATCGTCCCCATCAAAGCCGTCACCATATCTGTAACATGCCATGACGTCACGCTTCCATCGCTGAACAGCGTCTTTGTTCAGCAGTTGACACACGAAGGAAAGACTCTCACGGACTATCAGGTGGCGGTGGAAGTGAACACGGAAACTGGAATCAATCTACTTATTTGTGCAGATCATCTGTGAAAAGTACTCACAGGGGAAGTCATTCGCTGCCAAGATGGCCCTGGGCGCGCAGCAGTCAACACCAAGTTCGGATGGACGCTGCAAGGACCCGCTCATCAAGCGGCGCATCTAAGCGAACGCTCTTTTTATTTGTGTGCTACGCGTAGACAGCTCTGAAGAAGAGTCAACACCACATATTCTTCAGTATTTCTGAAAATTAGAGGATATGGGCATCATGGACTCATGCGAATTGCCACTTGCTCAATGCCTTGTGCGCTTCAACGATATGGTCCGCTACACCGATATGATATGGTCCGATACACCGTTGCCTTACCATAGAAGCATGATCAGAAACAGATCTTGGGTGACAACCACGAAACAGCATTTTTTCGTCTTCAGAAGAACTGAACTTGGCGAGGACGTGTTCAAAACGATGCTTTCGCTCAAGAAATAGGTCAGCTGTCGCGCGGATGCACTCTGTCGAAACGCTCTATGTTACGAGAGCTTCATCCATTCTTGGATGACCATAAAAAAGTCGTATTGGAGGTCGTCTTCAGCAAGCGAGCGTCACATACCAGGAGAAGCACCCAGTATAATCTTGCATCAACGAATTGACTTCACAAGGCTGATAATCCCTGAGGCACCTTGCAGTGGTTCGCACTGTGGGGTGACAACTACGATAGTGAACATTTTCGAACGTTTCTGGGTTGTACGTCGCTCGACAAGAGACAAAAAAAAATCGTCATCCCGGCCCCTGCGCAAGTGGATGTCCAGCGAAGCTGTTGAAACCACCACTATAACTGCTGAGGGGGTATGCAACGCTTTATGGCTTTAGAGTAATGGTAGTAGTGCTATCTTAGAGTAATGGTAGGAATGGGAGTAGTGATAATTTTGACAGCACGCCGCCGCCCATAGCGGTGCTGCAATAAATGAAATAAGTTGCTAGGCTAGTTATATAAGAAGAGCTAGAGACGTCACATCCCACGTCGCAAGCTGTAATCTTTACCTGGAAACGTATCCAGGGAGCACTAGGTCCTTCGCATTGCTATCACGAGCAGTTTATCATCAATTATGTGGTTCGGATGGTTGTTTTGAGCTTGGTTTTTATTGAAACCTATTCTGTTTTGTAAGTTATATGTGCGATTCCAAAAATGTACCCACACTGTTCACTTCACTTTGCTGAGTGCTTGTAGCCTCTGCCTTGCGGGGATATAAGCCATTGCATTTTTTGCTTGCTTACAGGGGTGCAAGTGCTTACGAGGGTATATGAGCCATTCAAGATTATAGTTTCCTGTCGACGAAGGCGAAAGAATCCCGGGATCTTAGCCATATACAGCTTCGTTGTAAATAAAAAACCCGAGGACACCTAAGCACTTATGAGTTGTGAATGCGAAAGCGTTAAAAGCGTTAATGTCCAATTGAATACCGCTAAGCGATCCTTCGAGTTATTCAGGCAAGCGAGCGCGTTGAGACGCTTGGCCATCGCCTCCTAGACAGCACAAGGTCGATGCCCTTCGATCTGTTACGTCATGCTACCTTGCCCGACTGCTACCTTGCCCCTACATTGCCCGATAAAATCTAATGCAGACGCTCCCGGGTAAGCTGCAGTGATTTTGACGTCACCGCTTTCGTCACGTAGAATTTGGCAAATGAAAATTCGGTCCAAGTAGCATGATTGCGTCAAGGAGAGTGCAAAGGGCTGCTATCTAGGAGACGCTGGTTACGCCAGTTGGTATGACGCTTCTGAACGTCGGGTCGTAGATTCGAAACTTACTACCGTCAACGTTTTCCCTTGTGATTCCTCTTCTATACATTAATTTCTTTACGGTGATAACCGAGGCGAAGTTAGAAGGCAGGTGACAACTTGCGTGGACAAGCAACGCTCGGATAACAAAGGCTTCCATGAGCGACAGCTAGGGCGACGTGGCGTCACGGCGATGCCTTCTCCCCTCACGCAACACCTGGCGTGGCACAGGTGTTCCCTTTCGCCCGCTCCGCACCACCAAGGCGCGCATGCGACGTCGCGTCGTAGCCAATGGGAATTTAGGTGCCGTTTTGCTTCTACAGACGCCGCCTTTTTCGCTGAATGGGTCATTTGATGCTTTTGCATAAAAAGATTTTCAACATTTCTTTCCTCTGTAGAGGGTGCCGCAAGAAACTTGTGAATATGAGTTACGCTCCGTTACCTAAAGGCCATACCACAATGTCTGGACCATGCGAAATAGCCTAATAAATTTTCCAAGCCCATTTTACACGAACCAAGGAAAGACAGAACCAGCGGAATCGAAAGGTTGTGTTACTTTTTACGTGTGCCACAACCAGGGCAATAGATATTGAAATGACTACGGGCCTCTCATCTGAATTATTCTTGTTTGCTTTCAGGAGGTTTATTTCTCGTAAAGGAAGACGTTCGAAACTGTACTCCGACAATGGTTTGATCTTCAAGAAAGCTAACAGAGGGCTGCATGATGTCTGGACGATTATGATCATCATCTCTCGCCATTCACCGTATATCATGGCATGGCATGGATGGATGGATGGATGGATGGATGGATGGATGGATGGATGGATGGATGGATGGATGGATGGATGGATGGATGGATGGATGGAAGGACGGACGGACGGACGGACGGATGCTATGAGCGCCTCTTTGTGGGTTGCGCCACCAAGCTCTTGTTATTATATTGCCTAATGTCCTATCTTTCCAAAAAAAGAAAAAAAAACCACGATGAATTCTCATCACCAAACTTTGTGAACCCCTATTGCGCACTTTGTTTTTCTACTCCTCGGTTGTTTGTTGTTTCTCTACTTTTCTTCCACCAATCTTCCAATCGCTTCCTACTAATTTCTATTGTGGTTATATTTGCTTCCCACTGCTCTCGCTGAGTCCAAGGGCTTCAAGGAGGCCGGAGGTGCATAAATCGACTGCTGGGCTGATATCTTCGCATTCTAATAAAACATGTTCCATCGTTTCCCTGTAGCTTTACCGCAGCATGCACATGTTTCTTCTTCCTTGTTGTGTCTCGTTTTATAAGTGGGTGTTCTTGGGCATCCTGATACCGCTTCGTATAGTAAAGAGCTTGCCTTTGAGTTATCGTAAATTGTTTTTTTTCCTGATTTCGTTTTCTTCCTCTGAAGTAGTTACTCATAGCAAGTTTTTTTTTCCATTGCCGCCGCCCATGAGATTTTCTCAGCTTCTCTCCCTTTCCGCTTGGCGTTCTTTGTTTATTTATTACGCTGAATGTCCCCTGGTAAGGTGGTTGGTAGGAGAGGCTGATTCGAGCCATCAAATCAGCCTTACGCAAAGTTCTTGGAAATAACAGCCTTGAGAACGAAAAGCTGAGGACTCTGCTAGGGGAAGTGGAGGCTGTGATCAACTCATATCCGCTCACACACACGTACTTAGAAGCCAGAGAGCCATCACCGGTGTGCCTCTCACACTTTCTCATCGGAGGCCCAACCACCGAAGGAATATGTATGCAGATACGGAAAACGCACAAAGCCCGGTTACAGAAAAAACAAAGCAGAAACATATTTCTCTCTGAAATTGATTCATTGATTGCTTCACGCGTGCGTATGGCCGTTAGCATTAAAAATTTTAGTTCAAAGGAAGATGAGGGAGCGGGGGAGAGATTGACACACTCAGCGAAAGAGATAGAGAGAGGGCATCTTGGTCTGTGCCACGAACGGTGTAAAATCGCAAAAAAGTTTGCAGTTGCGGTCGAAGCGCGAAACGGTCACAGCAACAGCTTGCGGAACTCCGAAGATCCAGCACTTGTAAATGTGGCGTCTTTTTTATCTTTATTGTATTTCACTTAGCTCCTTAACGTCGCCGTGTTTTCTTGTTCCCTTATAAAACTTTCAATTAGTTAGGGGTAGTAAGGCGCGTTAGGAAGGTGCACTGCTATAATAGGTTTCGGCGCGGGGCTTTGACGTTCACGATCAGCGGCATAAAGGAGCAAGAGCCCATGTGCCAGCTTTGTATGCATAATCCGCAGATTGGAGCTTGACTCGGGTCACTTCAGCGACGAGAAAAGTGGAAATTAGGTAGGTACTTGAAGCAAGTCTGTGACATCTCGCTCGTTTCGCGACTCATATGGCTGTGGAGTCACCCCACCATTAACGCAATTCTGCCTATTTACAATTCCTATTTTCTCTTTCTATTTTACAATTAATTACCCGCCACAGTGACTCTGTAGCATTGCGCTGCTAAGCACGAGGTCACGAGAACCGCATTCTAACTGGACGAAATGCAACAGCGCTCTTTTGCCTCGCCTTTTGTACGCGTTAGATGATTCTAAATAGTCGCAAATTATCCGGAAGCCTCCACAACGGTTTCTTTCATAAAAGATTGGGCAGTTTTAGGACGTTAAACCGCAATACAATTTATTAAAACATTATGGGGTTTTACGTGCGAAAACCGCGATCTGATTATGAGGCACGCCGTAGCGGGATACTCTGGAAATTTGGACCACCTGGGGCTCTTTAACGTGCACCTAAATCTAAGTAACATTTCGACTCAATTCAATTTATTCGATCCTATTTTTCGGTATTCTCAAGATTGTGGCTAAATACGCATGCTCAGTTGTCTTGGAATATCAGCGCTTTGGAAGTTGGGGTTCAGTGTCTGTTCCAATGGGTGAAAGTAACCACCTCACGCTTAGAAAGCGCCGCTTCTGGAAGCGTTGCAAATTGTAAGAAAGCTTACTTAGGGTGTTTGGAGTTAGCTCGAGAGAGATTCTGATTAAGATAGCTCAGAGGTTGTTCTGATTAATAGCATTCCCGCCAGTGACTCAATAGTGGCGTAGCGGACCAGTGAAATGGCAAAGTCTAGGAGCAGACCATCTCTTTGATAAGCAACTTTACACCGACAGCTTTTGCACAGATGCTGGTGGAAAATATTTGTTTCAGAGAATCTTGCAAGCATCCCCTGGCAAGTACCGTTGCATTATCGGATGCATGGGGGTTGAAAGCATGCAGGTCAATTAAAGCAGACCTCTCGCAACCACAAGTTTTGAGAGGTCTCGCAAAATAAAAACAAAACTAAAGAGAGAGAGAAGAAGATGATATGTAAACCCTACCGACTTCGCAATGTATGCCCAGAACGGTTCTTGTCAACCCGTTCGTAGACAAGTACACCAACGAGCGTGAGGGATGTATTACTTCTAGTAACTATGGTTAATAGTTTTCTGGCTAGCTTTGTTCTTCATAACTACAAGAAAAATGGAAAAAAATTGTGCGGGAAGTGATATTAGAGAGTTTTAGCAGTGCCGTACTACGGTATGGTAAGTGCGGTATACAGTACCATATTGCCGTTCCGTAGTAACCTAGCGCAATGACCGAAGACGTTTTAGCTGCGTGTGCCGCTCGACGCGTACAGCACTGTGATAATGATGATAGTGGGTAACAGTGGAGTTTCGAAGAATACAATAACTATGTGCTCAACGCGAAATACTCATTTTGACGAATATTAGAAAGCTTTAACTTGCCAATACACACATTATTCTTTGCGAAAGCGTTCGGTCGCAAGGCCGTCACAAAGCCGGTAGCGACATCTTGTGACACTTTGCCCTACAACACGTGAAACCTTTTTTCTTACATAGGTGTTCGTTTCTAAACAATATATAGAAAGGGATGGTTTGTTGTAAATTGCACCGCTGCCGACACTTTACACCAGCAGATAAGTAGAATATAGTTAGCTACTGCAATAAAAACTCTGCGTTCCCTCTAAGTAAACTTTACGTCACTAGATGGCGCTACCAACCAGAAGTGTTTTTTTTATAATTCTATTTTTTGTTTTTCTTTTAGAGGATTTTCGCTTTCTTTAATAATTTTTTTTTTGTCATTTCGCCAGAGTATATTAATCGGCTGTTACGAAGGGTACAGAAATAAGCTCATTTCAGCCCAAGTTTACCTTCCTGTTAGAAGGGCTGTCATACTATCTGCTACTTCGTCGAGCCGCATAAGGTGAATTAAAGCAAACTCGTGCCTTCGTCGTATCATGACGAAAAACCCATGCAAGACGTGGACGTGCACGGCATGGACCTGTGGTCGACGCCAGTTTGTCACTGTTCTGGCTTGGTACGGCTCGGCTCGCAAAACACGGTGCGAGCCCAGCCTTACTTGCCGTCTACTATGCCGTACGGAAAGACTTTCCGTGCAGTAAAGTGCGCGCATGCGCACTCCTCGACCGGTATGGTATTACCACTTAACGTAAACTTGGCACTGCTAAAACTCTCTATTTACCTCGTAACTATTCCGACAACTCTTTTTTTTTTTTCGCTACCACTTTCTTTCTTTCTTTGGGTGGCTGCCAGACAACCTTCACAATCTGCAAACATTTTCATCTAGGCAGCACCACTTGTTTGTAGCATGCCGATTTTCTCTTTCCAGCTGCCCGCATTCAAAGGCCTCAGTGGTACTATTAAGTTTTGTTCAAGAGGACAGCACTTACAGAGTGGCCCACACAACAGCAAGCGCCCCATAAAACGCTGCTTCCATTTAGCAGCGGTTGTTAAATGTGCTATGCAGAAGAGCTGCTGATACCAATGCATTAAGTATCACTATATGCATTGCCAAACTTTGCATCCAGTTAGTTCAAGTTAATCCGGACACCTCCCCCCCCCCCTCCCCGACGCTCCCACCCCTCCTTTACGGCGTCGTCCATAACCCGTGAGTTGCTTAGTTACATTTAATCTCGTAGTTCTTTTTTCAAGCCATGCCTGCACTGGAAGATCGCTTCTTAATGCTGTCTCTAAATTTATGAGATAAAAGTGCAGACGGAATATTATGCTGTTTTTTTTGTCCAGATTGCTATGTATGGCAATCCTACTTCGTAGCATAGATGAGCGAAAAAGACAATGTTAAGGGGCAGCAACGCAGTAGCAAAAAAAAAAAAAAAAAGAAGAAAAGGAAGAACGACCTTGACGCTGCGGATAAAGTTGCACGCGGCACGATATCATTTATTCTGCCAGAATAAGAACTGCAAAAGTACAGATTACCCACCTTCTACGTTCCAGTTCTGATTGAATTCAGTTAAGAAAACCTTCTGGGTGCTAAAAAGCGCAAGAATGTACCGTTATTGCTTTGTGCTATATGTCCAAAATGACGCATTACCGGTAGGCTCGTCATTAACGTCACGAAATGAAACTCGTGCGGCAACGTTCGACTTTCATTCTCTCAGCATCGCTTTCAATAAATGGAGTAGCCCACGCATATTAATAAAGCCAAGCAAGGCCTTTTTCTTCTGCCTTTTGTTCTCTCACCGCTGCCGAACACCACCGAGAAGCAAGAGCCTCACTTACAAGCGGTGCAAGAACGTGACGCCACCAAAAACATTCGACCACCCGCCGTGGTTGCTCAGTGGCTATGGTGTTGGGCTGCTGAGCACGAGGTTGCGGGATCGAATCCCGGCCACGGCGGCCGCATTTCGATGGGGGCGAAATGCGAAAACACCCGTGTGCTCAGATTTAGGTGCACGTTAACGAACCCCAGGTGGTCAAAATTTCCGGAGTCCTCCACTACGGCGTGCCTCATAATCAGAAAGTGGTTTTGGCACGTGAAACCCCGAATATTATTATTAAAACATTCGACCAAACGCGTCGTACTCGACGAGTTGACACTCACGCCCACGCGTTTGCACTGTATCAAGTTTTGACAGTCTCACACTTCGAGCATCGCTTAAAACGTATGCCTGGCGCAGCGTCATGGCGTTTCCACATTCGCAATGTGCCGAAAGAATACAGATGCGGACACGAGCAACCAAAGGCAAGATCAAAAGCAAAATGCAGACAAAGTGATAATGTTACAACATTTAATCGCACGCGTTTTGCGACCTAATGCTTCACATTAGCCCAGATTCGCACATTGCGTGCGATCTTATGTTTTGTTTTTCCTCGGCCTGTGCGTATCTAAAAATGATTGTGTTGCCGAGCGTCAGAGAATGAATAGAAAACCATTCTCGTTGCGTCTGAGTGTTCCCTTGTATTTAAGTAGCTTTGGCAGAGCTTATCCGATAACGTTGGCTATAATCATAATTTTTTTAAAGCTTTCCTCGGCGGCAGCCCATGTGTGTTCTCTACTATTAGCATCTCATTTATCGAGAGTAGCGTAGTAGGCGTGTCGAGAAACCTCTTCAGTTTTCATGAAGAGCGTCTCTCTTTCTCACTTTAGTGAAATGCACTGAAATGTCGCAAAATATGTATAGTGATACGAAAGCTTATTAAAAAAAAAAAAAACTGAGCGCGGCCATTCCCGCAAAAGCCAGCGACCACCGAAGATCAGAATCATCAGTTTACGCACAAGTCGAACTTGAAGCAGCACAGTACGTTCACTGACGAGATCACAATGTCGGATCAAAGCGCTCGTTGTGTCCTATGGCCGTCTCCTATAAGCTTTCGAATGACTACAGCAATAAATGCTCGAAATGTACGGTCGGCGTCAAAAGTTTGCTGATCCCGGCATCTGAGGAAAGGCTGAGTATTTCTCAAATCTTGGCAAACAGCCTGTTATTTGTATTTTGAGCCTGAACTAATCTGTGCGAACAAAATACCTGTGCATGGTTCCCTGACTACGCTGAAAAACTCCTAGACTACTCAACGTTTTCCTACATCTCGCGGTTCGTTAACTTTTGGCAGTGGTTGTGCAGTCACGGGCTGCAGAATTCTGTAAAGTTTCGTCGGCACACCACGGCGATAACGGTGGCGTACGATCTAAATGTGATGAGCGGAGGAATTTAAAAGTTATGCTGATCGCTAAAAAATGTACACCCAGTATATCGTTTATGGCATTGTAAGTATGCAGGTTGTCCCCCATAACTTGAGCCAAAGTTTTAAAAATGAAAGGCACTCCGGACGCTAGTTGAACCGAATGCATAATGCTGGCACTGGCCTAGAGTTACTCAGGTTATTTTCTTTTATTTTCCCCTTAATGGATTGGTTATGTTTAATTAGTCGCCTTTTTAAATACTGGCTGCAGACCGCAAATGTGATACGCAAAGTTGTAGAGCACCTTGAGAAACCCCTCAATAAATTGTTTCCAACACGATATATCTCTCGCGTTCCTTTCTTCCGCGTTCCAAAGAAAGCCCGCGAAATATAAAAAAATACCACGTGACAGGGCGCTTGCGCACTGTTATTGTGCTTCTCTCAAGCGTGCGATGGATGAACAAGGTCGGCTGAAGCGAGACTGCCCGCGACAGGGCGTAATGTCTGGTGTAGGTATCTGGGCATGCAGCTTTTGTCGCAAGACTGCGCGAATGCGTGCTGCTGGCCGAGCGATGCTGAAGCGATAAAGCATCTAAGGAGACGAAAGAGAACAAGAACATAGCTTTATTTTTTTAATGCTCGAAATGGGGGGGGGGGGGGCAAGAGCTGGCAGCCTGCCGACGGAGTGTAATGGGGTTGGGCGGGCAGGTGGCGTTAGGTTTGGAATGATTTTCCAGTGACCTTCAATCCAAAAAGCGCGCTTCGATTATAATGCGTGTTCGAAGAGGTCAGCATCTGCTGCAATGCACATTTGGCATCTCATAGGCACATTTCCCGAAGCGTTCTTGATCATGGTATCAGGGATGGAGTTGCATACTTGTCTTATTTTTTCTTTTAGGTTCTCTGATGTTGTGGTTACTGCCCGGTATACTTGATCCTTGACGTAGCGCCAGAGAAAGAAATCGAGGGGAGTTAAATCTGGCGACCGTGCCGGCCAAGCAATGGGCCCATGCCGTCCAATCGAGTGCTACGGGAACACTTCATGCAGCAATTTGCAAGCTTTGCTGCTGCCATGCGCGGGAGCATCATCATGCTGATACCAAACATTCTTCATCCTAGCCAATGGAACTTCGCAAAGAAAATCCTCAAGCACCCCATCAAGGATGTCGTTGACGTATCTTTCGCCTGTAAGAGTGTTATCAAAAAACACGGAGTCAATGACAGTGCCACCGTAAATTCCACATCACACATTAACCGACCACTGATATTGGTGATGTGCCTCCAAAACAAGTGATGGTTTTCGTCGCTCCAATAATGGGCGTTGTGAATGTTCACTTTGGCATTACGGGAGGAGGTAGCTTCATCGGTCCACACTATTTTGTTGACAAAGCCTGGGTCCTCTTCCGTCTTGATTATAATCCAGTTTGTAAAGTCCTTTCGATATTGAAAACCGCGAGGCTTCAACATCTGGTTCAGCTGCACGTGGTACGGACGAAGTTGCCTCTTCTTAAGTACTCTCAACACTGAAGACATTCACACTCCAGCTTCAGCACCCACAGTACGAACACTTACATGTGGGTCTGAAGAAAGCTTTAACAGCGTATCTATCTCCATGTCCTCGCCCAGGATTGAAGATTGATGTCGTTTCTTCGTAGAAGTCCCAGTATGTCTCAGCGTGTCATATGCACGTACAATTATTGAGCTCGAACGCGTACCTGGATGCCAGCGTTTAAATAGCTCAACTTCGCGCCTTCTATGTCCATTTGACACACCTAGAGCCAAAACTATATCAGTTCTTTCCTCATTGGAGCAAGCCATATCTGCTGCTCAACGTTGGTCACAGCCAAATAGCGTTGCTGTGGAGAACTCGCAGGGATACGGGCGCCTGAGGAACACTGGATATATTGCAGTTCGCTGGGATTGGCTCAAACTAGGTACATAAGATATGAACTACATCCGGTAAACTGGAACAGCCTGCGGGCGCACACTCTCAGGGATTGACGCGCCGATCATGGTTCGCAACTGTGAAGCCAGACGCGGCCACCCGATACTGCGACCACGAAGCGATGCGCACGTGTGGCGTGCAAGATCAAAAAAATTACCGACGATTACGTTACTTCCTAATGCGAAATTTGAGCGCAGCAAATAAGCTGTTTCACCTTTTCGATAGATTGAGGCAAAGAAATCGAGCAACACATGTATGCGCTATCACAGAATTTTTTTTTTATTTTTCACACGTATTCCTTTAACAAAGACTCCACTAGGTAAGCTTCTGCTTCGGCGGCACGCACCTCTGGATTCTGACGGCGACGGCGCTGGGCCTCTGCTCTGGCAGCTCGTTTAGCAGCAGCAGCAGCAGCAGCAGACGGAGGACTTCCATCGGTCGTCTCGCTCATGGCTCAGAAAGAACTGGCAGATAATTTCGCAGTGGCGAACGGCAGCGGCAATTTCGGCTCGGGCGGTGCACATATACAGATCCGCCGCCACCGATCTGGCTCTCTGATTGCCATCGCACAGGGCGAACGGCAGCGGCAATTCCGGCTCGGGCGGTGCACATATACAGATCCGCCGCCACCGATCTGGCTCTCTGATTGCCACCGCACAGGGGTTGCATTGGAGGAGGAGCGAAGAAAGGAATTAAGTTCGAGCCGGCGCTTTGACAACCGGAGACTCGCAGGAAGAGAGGGGAGGGGGGCGGCGTGTACACCCAGCGGCAAACGATGGGGGCAGAAGCGCGCGCAGCAAGCGGACAACACGATAAAGGGAGGAGGGAAGAGATAGCAGCGACTGACCTATGCCGCTGACGCCGATAGTGAGTCAACCCCAGCTGCGGAGTTGGTTTCAGGGACAACGCCGCCGATGCCGACACAAACAATATGATACCCTCGCTTCCGCAGCGCTAAGAACCAGGTCTAGCCGTGGGAAGGTGGTCACGTATTCGTCGACGTGCCGGGGCCTACGTGAAATAACCGGCGCGTCGGCAACTGAAGAGCACCCTATCCGCCACACAAGAACAGGGGGGGGGGGGGCTTTCCTCTTCTTTCTGCATGGCGGCGACGGTGTTCTATGCAGTCACGTTATCTTGACTCTCTAGCGGCGTCAGCGGCATCCAGCGGTATCAGTCGGTCGCTGCTAGCGCTGGGGGGATGAAAGGGGGGCGGAGCTGGTTACGAGGCCGACGACAACGCCGACGACGACGCGAAACCCAGGAACGGACGCCAAAGAGCTGCGCTCTAAAAAGAACGTATGTTAGACAGTAAGTATGAGAAGGCGAGCAGACGGGGCCAGTGCGAAAAGCGTCATTGTCTGAAGAATAGATGCGTAATCTTCCTTGAATATAGCCAACGTTTTTTTTAACCATTAGCTAGTTTTGGTCCCCGTGTGACTTATCCGCTTTTATTCGAGCCCCAAGGTTTAGAGATATAGCATCATCGTTCAATTCGAAATCTACTACAAGGTCATTCGTGTACAAAAGCGAAATTGTAGCAGCCGTCATCGCCTTCCATCGTTCCCACGCGCTTTGCCGTTTCCTTCTTTCAAGCAGAATCAAGATGCTGCTTTTGTATTTTATTTTTCGTGGCCTTAGACCCTTTATCGCTTCGGCAACGCTCGGACAGCAGCATGCATTTGAACCGTCATGCGATAAGAGCCGCATGCCCAGATACCTACACCAGGCATAACGCCCAGTCACCGGCCAGTCTCGCTGCAGCCGACCTTGTTCATCTATCGCACGCTTGAGAGCAGCACAATAACAGTGCGCGAAAGCCCCGTCATGTGGTATTTTTATTATATTTCGCGGGCTTCCTTTGGAACACGGAAGAAAGGACCGCGTGAGATATATCGTGTTGGAAACAATTTATTGAGAGCTTTCTCAAGGTACTCTACAACTTTGCGTATCACACTTGTGGTCTAGCCAATACTTAAAAGTTGATTAATTAAACATAACTAATTCGTTAGTTAAGAAAATAAAAAAATAGGCTGAGTAACTCTAGGCCAGTGCCAACATTATGCATTCGGTTCAACTCGCGTCCGGAGTGCCTTTGATTTTTAAATCTTTGGCTCAAATTATGTCGGACAACCTGTATATCCAACTTGCAGAAAGGCCAAATCGCGATATCTTGTAACTTGCCATAACAAGGAGTTTATATATTTTCTTCGGTATCATAACAGCACCGGTGACAGGTGACGAGTCAGCGTAGGCTTATTGGTCTGGAGATTATCAACTTTGTCTTCTGAAGAGATGGAGAGAGAGAACATTTATTTTAACCAACGAGGTCGTTGCTCTTGAGCGCGAGTGGATGGTGTCCTCATTCCAGGACTCCAGTGGCCATGGCTGCTCGACGAACTTGCTGGACGAGCGTTTCTTGGCCGTCCAGGATATCGCAGGTCAGCTGTACCTCCCTCCGCTCAAATTACATGCTAGGAGTATTCCCAAAATTTGGACGACACTGCTGCCTCGAAGCAGCATGCAGGTGGCCACAGCATTTCGCTATCGGTAAAAATGTATTTTCAACATCGGGTGAGCTATCGGCACCAAAGTTTCTACAGGTCGAGGAATGGAAAAAACAGCTAAAGTTCTGCGAAGCCACATCACGCAGCCTGGGATATACAGGAGCTATACTGGTCACCAACACAGTGTTTCAGTGTTTGACAATGCTGGACGTACGAAGTACGCGGAAATTGTTGTTGTTGTTGCTGAAGGCGGAACCTGCGCTCTTCAATTTATTTTTTGCACTGTTAATACGCCAGTCATTGCGATAAGAAAGCCAAGAGCATCCCAGAATCACGCGTTGACTCTCATTCCTTTGGTCATATGCGAGTCTTTTTCGTCCTGCGAGATCTTATTGGAGTCATTAAATACGGGACTTTTGCGTTTGCAAGCCGCTTGCAAACCGATATTAAAACATCTTCTTGTCTTATATAGAATATAAAACATCCGTGTCTTCGGATATTAAAACATCCGTGTCTTCTTGTCTGAATAATTTCAGACAAGAAGACACGGCCACGGTCGCTGAACAGTTCTCGCGGTGTGCCGTGTAGTAAGATGAAATGCCGTAAGATGAAGCGCTAAGTCGCGAGCAGCAGCCGAAGTGCGGCAGTTTCAGCGTACCTTGTTAGATGATCTAATGCGACAATTATCGAACGATTTCCGTTAGCAGTGCATGGTGAGGCCCACAGAGGTCGATGCACACCCAGTTAAAAAGACACGCATGACACGGTAAAGGTTGCAAGGGGCCTGTCGTATGAGAAGATATCTTGCGTCGCTGGCAGGCTGCACATGACCGAATGTATTTGCGAACATAAGAATACATGCCGAGCCAGTAGTACCACTGGCGGAGCCGCTCACAGTTCTTCAGAACGCCAGCATGAGCTTGTTGTGGGTCGGCGTGGAAGCACGTGCACATGTCGGAACGCAGGCGGCGAGGGATGACTAGCAGGCATTTGGGACCGTCTGGATGATAGTTTCGGCGGTACAAGGCGGTGTCCCATAGCACGAAATGGCTGGCTTGGCGATGAAGGGCTCGGGGGCATGTAGCCGTTGCAGAACTGGGGAGAATGCCAATGAGAGACGCAATCCAGGGATCTTTTCTCTGTTCAGATGGCATGTCAGTAACAGCAAGCGTAGCAACCGGGCACTTCATGGAAGAAAGTGGTGTTTCGCTGGATCGCATGAGTGATCGAGAATCTGCGTCAGAATGCTGACATCCGGAGCGATAGATGACGCGAATGACAAATTCTTGGAGCCGAACAGCCCAACGTCCTAGACGCCCCGACACGCCTTTCAGTGACGCGTCGGGGCGTTAAGAACGGCCCGCTGAGATGCAAGTTTTGCCAGCCAGTTGCGACAGCAGCGGCAACCTTTTCTCGGAACGCCACCGTTACGCTCTAGCCTCGTCGCCATTGTGACTAAACGCGCTCGGCGGACCGACTATTGTTAGTGAGCCCGCCACGGCCAACCGGTTCGGCCGCGAGCGGGGGAGCGCCCGCGGGAACGTCTACTGATGCCTCTTCCCACGCGCCGTTCGAGACGCAAGACAATGGGCTACCGGCCACGCTGCGGGGGTCAGCTCCGAGTTCTACGAAGTCCGGCTGACCTCGGTTGGGGACCGTGAACCTCGCGCAAGGAAGTGTGCGTGTGAGTGTGTGTGTGTAAACCGTCCCGCAGAGAGGCGACTTGTTTAGGATGACTGGACGGCCGTTTGCGTCACCTGGGTATCGGGGGAGGACCGAGTGTTTATAAACCACTGTTGTGCGGATGCTCAGGACACTTTCTCAAGCAGTCATGTTAGACTCATACTCTTTCTCAAGCAGTCATGCTAGATTGATGAACTGCATGTAGATACTGTAAATAAACCCACATTCCTCGTTCTCGTTGAGAAGCAGTCCTTCCCTTCATCAACGTCCTCAGCGTGGATAAGTTGGACGACGGCATGGGCCAGCTACCTTCTAATTCATGCCGCACTCCAATCTTGACAACGGGTTGCGAGCGATGGGATTGAGCCCCCAATCCTAACATCTGCCACAACGTCGAAGGAGTGGCCATGCAGGTAAGGGCAAAATTTGTCTAAGGCACAAAATATAGCCAAACATTCTTTTTCTGTGACAGAATAATCCGTTTCTGCCTTTGTGAGGGCGTGACTCGCATATGCACCCGCGTATTCCGGGAAGGCAGGCTTGCGTTGCGCAAGCACGGCTCCAAGAACAACGCAGCTGGCGTCCGTATGAACTTCCGTTGGAGTACTCGGTTCGTAGTGGCGTAGAACATGCAGTGAGGTAAGCAGATGACACAAAGTGGTGAAAGATTGGTCACATGCCGTAGTCCAATCGCGATGGTTACCAGGGCCAGCCAGGAGCTTCGTCAGACGTGCGATGATGCACGCAAAATTGCGCAAAAGCGACGAAAGTAAGAGCAAAGACCGACAACACTTCGGAGCTATTTCATTGTAGTCGGCCGCGGAAATTCTGCGACACCACGAAGCTTGTCAAGGTCGGGAAGCACGCTCGCCGTCTTTGGAAACGACGTGGTCAAGTATGGCCAGTTGACGAGCTCCGAAGCGGCACTTTTTCAAGTTATGTTGAAGGCCGGTGGGGGCAAGGCAAGTAAGAATTCGCGTAGACGAGAGAGGTGAGTGATGAAATCAGGGGAGAAAATTACCACGTCGTCTAAATAACACAAACACGTCTTCCATTTGAGGCCTCGGAGAATATTGTCCATCATCCTTTTGAATGTCACGGGCGCATTGTATTGCCCGAATGGCATTACCGTAAACTCATACTGGCGGTCAAGCGTAATGAAAGCTGTCTTCGAGCGGTCGGACGAATCCATCGGGACTTGCGAATAGCCCGATCACAAGTCCAAACAAGAAAAGAATTCGGCATCATGTAGACAATCAAGGGCGTCATCTATGCGCGGTAGAGGGTGGACTTATTTTCGTGTAATCTTGTTGAGGCGGCGATAGTCCCCACAGAAACGAAGCGAGCCATATTTTTTCTTAACTAATGCTACGGGAGACGACCAAGGACTGCAGGATGGTTTGATAACACAGCGTTCAAGCACGTCTTCAACTTGCTCGGTGATGACACGACGCTCAGTGGATGACACGCGGTACGGACGCAGGCGTAATGGTGCGGGATGTCCCGTATGAATGTGGTGAGAGACGGTACTTGTACGGCCTAATGACGCTTTGTTCAAGTCAAAAGAGGCGTGAAAATCATTTAAAAGAGTAAGTATCCACTCACGTTGTGTCGGAGCGAGGTCATCGGCAATATAGCGACAAAAACATCCGGTGATATTCAGTTAGAAGGCACATGGGGTGTCAGTGCTGTTACGTTAGCGGTATCCACGTCGTCGGCAACACGGAAATGCGCGATAATGTCAGCGTCCATAGTACGGATGGTCCCAATAGTCTCGCCACAGTGCAAAGCCAAAATGTACGAATTCGAGTTAGAAACTGGTATTTCTGCAGCACCATGGTGAACCGTGACGAGGGCGAAAGGCAAAGATATAGGCTAGCGGCGACTGAAGGGGGCAGCGGGTGTAAACATGACCGTCGCGTCGGCAAGCGATGGGCATGAAAGAGGTACAAATACAGCCCTGGGAGGAGGAAGGTCAGTATCTGAAGCTATACAGGTGTTGTTAACATCATGAACTTTATCATGATCATGTAGTCGTGAGAAGGCAAATTGCACAGAACGGAGAATTGAACCTCAGCACGTGCACAGTCAATGACGGCATGATGGCGCGACAGAGAATCCCAGCCGAGAATGACATCGTGGGAGCAACAAGTTAGCACAAACAAATCAACCGAATACCAAATGTCTCGAATAAGTACCCTGGCAGCGCACATAACGACTGGCTGAACTTGTTGCGCACTGGCTGTTCTAAGCGATAGTACCGAAAGAGTCATGGTCACTTTCCGTAATGCACGGCAAAGCTTTTCACTAATCGCGGATACAGCAGCACCTGTATCGACGAGTGCAAGAGATGTGATGCCATCAACGGACACTTCAATAACGTTAGCGGGGGAAAAACTAGGACTTTGATGTTCCGACGACAACGCAGTTCGTGCCTCAGGAACTGCGGAAATCAGTTTTCCGCCTCAGTGGCACTGGTACTGGGCCTACGACGCATGGGTGAGAGCGAGCGCCGACCAGGGGAAGGCCAACGACGAGTACCATACGGCGGTGACTGCGGAGCTGGTACGTCATCAGCAGCGTAGACTTCCGGTGGCGGCTGTTGTGGCTTACGGAATGGTCGGAAGCCGTAACTGGGGGCTCGCGCGGTGCCAGTAAAGGCCGGAAAGCGCCGGCGGCAGAAGCGCTTTACATGTTCCGGAGTACCGCAGGCGTATATTGGGCGGTTGTCAGCAGTGCGCCAAGGATTTGTACCCTGCTGCTGTGCATTGAAAAAGGTAGCAGCCGGCTGGCGAGGCGAAGGTGGAGGAGAGAACCCCCGCGGCAGACGTGGCGCCCGTACAACGGCTTCAGCATACGTCAGAGGCGTGGCCACGGGAGTCAGCTGACACGGAGGTGGAAGAACTTCGGTAACTTGCTCTTGAATCATCTGTCGGATCACTGTAGCCAAATATTGAGAACGCTTCTCCGTGGTCGGCAAAATGGAGAGCTGTCGCGCGACCTCCTCGCGCACAAATTTTTTCATTTGTGTCAGCAAAGTTGTCTGGTTGTCGCCAATAACCAATGCTGCTAACTAATCTTCTGTGGGTGGTGGCACCGAGCTAAGATGCGTTGTTTCCGTAGCTCGTCAAAACTTTGGCACAAATTGACAATTTCGGCCACGGTACGCGGATCCTTCGGTAACAACATTTGAAAGGCGTCCTCATGAAGGCATTTCATAATGCCTTTTATCTTGTGCTGTTCTGCTATTGACGGATTCACGGGTTTAAAAAGGTCAGTGACATATTCGGTGTAACTTGTGAAAATTTCAACGTGATGTTGCGCACGCCCACGTAAGCGTTGTTCAGATCGAAGCTTGCTCACAGCGGGGCGCCCGAACACTTCTATGAAACTTGTCTTGAATGCACTGCATGTTGTGAAATCGTGCTCGTGGTTTCGGAACCAGAGGTTCGCGACGCCAGTTAAGTAAAACAGGATGCTGTCCCAGTTGGTAGCATCGTCCCACTTGTGCTGGCTCACCCGTTTGTACGATGGCTACCAATTCTCCACGTCATGATCGTCGGTGCCGCTAAAAATGGCAGGACCTCACTGGCGCAACACACCAGAAACGATTACCGCTGGAGGCTGTGGTGTATCTTCCTGGGTGGTTTCGTCAGGCATGGGGTCGCAGCAGTGGGTAGCGACCGGCTTCGGAATTCCAGTTCTTGCGGTTACCCACCACCCCCACCAAATGAAAGGGTGTTTACTGAATCTCGTCCGAGGGACCGCAAGTGGCTCTTAATGATCTGTCCTAGCTCTTGGCATCGGTAGGTCGAGCTCGGATCTCGCGCCGCAGCGGTGGCAGTGCGCACAGCGCTACATGCCTGTTCCCTGCTACAATATATATATATATATATATATATATATATATATATATATATATATATATTCGTCGTTTGTGGCATCTCCACACTACGCCGCCTTGTGCGCGTGGCGCTGCCCTCGTCCATCCCCATTTTTCTTTTCCTTTTTTTTTCTCGGCCGCCATTACGAGCGTCCCTTCTTTCCCCTACAGGTCACATTCATCTTCGCCAGGATGTATTTGCGCGGGGCCCCGCAGCGCCGCTCTCTGAGCCCGAGCGCGCTTTTGTTTTGCAGCGCACGCCGCGCGCACAGAGCCCACGCGCCACGGCGGCGCCTTATTGCGCTTTAAAATTTATGCGGGCTCCGAGCGCGCGAGAACTGGTGTCCTTAAAATGAAATCTTTCGCACGTTTCTCTTAAAGCGGTGTTGGCGAGCGAAAAAGTCGGCTTAAAGCGCGCCTGCCCGGCTTCCCTTCCTCCTCCCCCCCCTCTCCCCACCGTCGCTCACTGCCATATCCTTCCTTTTTTCCGCGATGCGCGTCCTTCTCCTTGCCCGCTGCAATGAACAAGACTGTAAATTGCATTACGCCAGGCCACAATCTCTTTTGTGTGTTGCGGCACCCTTCCCGCTCGCACGCCAACCTTTCTAATTTCTCCTCAGACATTTTCTTTTTCTCTCCTTCTCTTGTTTCCGTTCCTGCGAGACCCGTCTGTGCACGAGAAGATATTGAGGTCTCCAGTGTAGCAGCTCTGCTTATAGTTCTTTTTTTTATTATCTTTCGTTTGTTTACCAGACTACCACCATGCTTCTTTATGTATTTCTGTCTTGGGTCCCTTTCCGTTTCGCATTTCTCGCAGGGTCGCCGCCGCCATTATCGCTGCAGTCACCACGAGCCTTTCTCTTACGAACTAAAGAGACCCTTCCCTACTTCCTTCCCCCACACGCATTAATAGAAAAGAAAAATAAACAAGAAAATGTCGTTACGAGTGAGAAACGAAAGCGGAACAAACGAATTTCCTCCGTAGGTCATTTCAAGATATCAAGAACATCAGCGGGTGTCAAGGGCGGAGGAAACATTAATGCGGGGCCTCCCGCGCCCACCAAAACCCGCCGCTTTTTATACCTCCGGTCTGTACTCTAAAGGAAAGCAGGGGCCAAGCGTTGATGCAAGCCGTCATTTATCATTCGCGAATAATGCACGGCGTGGTAACAGGTTTTCTTGAGTGTCTTTTTTTTTCTGTTGTCGCCATGGTCGTGTTGGAAAAAAAAGAGAGAAAAATCACAGCCTCGCGTGAAATGAAATGTCGGTAATTATACGGAAGCACATCGTACAAAACTGGCCCACGCGCCAATACGTTCCGCCGGTGATGGCACAAAAGGCGGCTGCATTGAACCTTTCGAGTGCGTCCGGGCTGGTCCCTTCTGGGTCGCATACGAAATTACCGAAATGCGCCATTAACCTTCGCCAAATGTTTTCTTTTTTTTCTCTCTCCCTCTTTTTCCTTCTTACACCATATCTTTCTATTACTCGGCGTCCTACTATATCTTTCCGTGGCGTATACCGGGTGTTCTATCTTATTTCGATCAGACTTTCTTTTTTTGCCATCTTTTTTGCAACATCGCATGGAGCATGCAATGAAGGGATAGGGATCAGGAAGGGATACTGCACAATGGTTCACATCCATGTCATCAATCACTTACTCGAGAAATCTGCAGAGTACAATCAGCCTCTCTATATGGCTTTCATAGATTACGAAAAGGCATTTGATTCAGTAGAGATACCAGCAGTCATAGAGGCGTTACGTAATCAAGTAGTACAGGCGGCTTACGTAAATATCTCAGAAAATATCTACAGAGATTCCACAGCTACCTTTATTCTCCGCAGGAAAAGTAGATAGATAGCTATATAAAAAGGAGTTCGACGAGGAGACATACTCTCTCCAATGTTATTCACTGCGTGCTTGGAAGAAGTATTCAGTCTGTTAAACTGGGAAGGCTTAGGAGAAAGGATCAACGGCGAATATCTCGGCAACCTTCGGTTTGCAGATGACATTGTTCTATTCAGCAACAATGCAGACGAGTTACAACAAATGATTGAGGACCTTAACAGAGAGAGTGTAAGAGTGGGGTTGAAGATTAATATGCAGACGACAAAGACAATGATCAATAGCCGGGTAAGGGAACAAGAGTTCAGGATCACCAGTGAGCCTCTAGAGTCTGTAAAGGAGTACGTTTACCTAGGTCAATTACTCACAGGGGACCCTGATCATGAGAAGGAAATTTACAGGAGAATAAATGGGTTGGAGTGCATACGGCAGACAATGTCAGATCCTGACTGGAAGCTTACCATTATCAGTGAAAAGAAAGGCGTACAATCAATACATTCTACCGGTGCTAACATATCGGGCAGAAACTTGGAGATTGACAAAGAAGCTCGAAAAGAAGTTAAGTATCGCGCAAAGGGCGATGGAACGAGGAATGTTAGGCGTAACATTAAGAGACAGGAAGAGAGCGGTGTGGATCAAAGAGCAAACGGGGATAGCGGATATTCTAATTGACATTAGGAGAAAGAAATGGAGCTGGGTAGGTCATGTGACGCGTAGGTTAGATAACCGGTGGACCATTAAGGTTACAGAATAAGCGCCAAGAGAAGGGAAGTGCAGTCGAGGACTGCAGAAGACTAGGTGGGGTGATGAAATTAAGAAATTCGCAGGCGCTAGTTGGAATCGGTTGGCGCAGGGCAGGGGTAATTGGAGATCGCAGGAAGAGGCCTTCGTCCTGTAGTGGACATAAAATAGCATGATGATGATGATGATGATGATGGAGCATATGGGAATTCGACCTCTTCATGTGGATTACTCGCAAAAACAGACGTTATTTTGAGGAGATAGCGAAACGTCTAGACAACGGATTAAAAAAAGTTCACTATAATTAACCTTTTATTTGTTACATTTAGGCGCATATTGCAACGTGAAATCAGAGACAAGTGCAGTCAAAACTGCTTAGTAGAAAACCAAGGAATAACACCATTTTTGAGCTATCCGTCTCCATAGCCTGCTAGAAAATGCTTTGGCGTTCCTTAATATAGTTAGTCGAAAGCGGCTTTTTATTACTTTTATGTGTTCTTAATTGGTACGCGAATGCACATTTAGCAAATGTTGGAGACGGATAATTCGAAAATGATGCTGCAGTTTTATAACTTATGCTAAGCGGGCCCGATTTCCCTACCCATCAGCTTCAATTTCACACTTTCAACATGTGAAGCCTGTGTGTGCACGCTGCAGTGTGTGCAGCGAAGCGCCGTGATACCAAAGTCAAGTCCATGTAGCTGCTATAAGTCGGGCCCCGTAGACGTTGGGCTGCCGTCATTCAAACAGCACATATCATGATCGGCGGCAAAGGAAGCAAGACTGCTACCTCTGGAGCAAAGTCTTGGCGCTTCTCCGTGGCTGGTGACGCGCGCTGAAGACAGCACCTGGGATGTCACTCTCTCGAGCTTCTCTCTTTCCATTCCCCCTTTCCTTTATCCCCAGTGAAGGTTAGCAAACCGGACAAGCTAGTCTGGTTGACCTCCCACCTATCTTCTCGTTGAGTTCTCTCTCTTCAACATGTGTCTTAAAGTGAATGATAGCTGTTGATGAGAATGCAAATAAAGAGATAATCGGTGTGTACTTTAATTACCTATATCGAAATTGCGACTTTTCGTGTAGGTAACTTTTCCCTCATCCAGAAACCCTGTTGAAAATATGGAAGAACTTTATCTGTCACAGATATCTTTTAATCGTATGTGCTGGATGTAAACAGAGAAAAAAACACATGGTATATTCGCAGTTTTTCGGATATATGCTTCTCTGTCGCAATGAAGGTATAGAAAGAAAGAACAAAGAAGTGTGCTCAAGAAGAAAGAAAAAAAGAAATATGTTAGAAATTGAAACTTCCTCAAGTGAGAAGAGAAAACTAAATAAAAGGAAAACAACACTGTAATGTTCATGCGGATTTTTTCATTCATTTTAGCGCACAGTCGAAATGCTAGAGCGAAAACAACCGCGCAATGGCACCCGGGTGCAAGGAGGTTCCAACGAGCCTTCCCTGAAGAGCGAACCACGACATCTTGCGTCAATAACTGAGCGAGCGCACTGTACACCGCAATTGACGAACAAAACTGAGTCTGCTTGCTTCGGGCAAACTACAGGCTGTTTACACTAGCAACTACAGCGGTCAGAGCAGCGCGAGTTTCGTCTATTACGACAGCGAAGCAAAGTGCGCCCGACTCGCGACTAACCCACGGCTGCTCTGCCAAATTAAGCAGTCGACCCTTAGCTCTGACGCCGCTTCGTTGTGTGCTTGAATTCGAAGTCGACTGTGGTTGAACTTAAAGTCAGCCTTGTAGAGCGGCCCAGCTTAGGCCCGTTTTGTCAACAGACACCGCAATTTATTTTGTCTCGTTATGTAATCGTTGTGGCTGTCGCCTATGCCGGCTATGAACAACCCGTAACACACAGCCCGTAGTGGGCGGGCGAACGGAACACTTCTCTAGTAGGGCAAGCTGCGATTTCGCGCCAGAAAATGCGGCGCTCATTTTGAGGCACACGTGATCAAATTCTGACCTGTCTGCCATGGGCTACCGGCGTGATAGAACGCAGGAGTACACGCGCTGCTCACCACGCACATATAGCCATAGACAGAGGATTGCCAGATGCATAGAGCTAAAGCATAGGCTGATACTATATAGGCGCGCGTCTGTTACCATTCAATATGTCGTACCATTTTCGTGGCTTCACCCAACGGACAGCGTCAGAATATTTTAGTAAGGGCACTCAAGCTGTAGTATAGCGCTTCCTGATGGGCAGCGCTGGTTCCTCCAGAGCGCTGGATGATGTGGATAGCGGGGCTGGTGTAGAGCTCGCGAGAAAAAAAAAAGTTGCAATGGCCTGCAGCTACGATGAACAAATTTGCGCATGCGGCTTGTTTTTTTTTTTTTTGCGGATTCTGCCCAGCGGTGGCAAAGAAAAAAAAACCATGGGTGTTGACCTTCGAGTGAATCTAACCCATCGCACACTCAGTGACTGTAGCTCCATTTCGCTCCAATGTGCCGAATATTGCTATTTCATATTTATTTCATAGAGTATTTGATACAGACGACCAGTTTGATCAAGCAGCTGCTATGTTGGACAACAATTTTATACGTGCCGCGTTATGTCGGCAATAGTGAAAGAATATATATATATTTTTTTACTTTCTAGTAATGCTTATACAGACAATACTTACTTTGTGCCTGCGCTGTGAGCCGGTAGTTCAATTAGTACGCGTTCGGTTCAGTTCGCTTCCGACGCGCCTTTCATTTTTAGATTCTTGGCTCAAGTTATGTGGGCCACCCTGTATAGTTTCTCCTCTAATAAAGACAGCTTTTATCAATGCATATATTTTTACGTTTGTGGGAAATGTAGATGTTCTTGTTCTTACCAATGTGTTTGGTAATTGTGCACATTTAGATTTCATGTGATTTATGTATATCTTGTACTCTGTATTGTAGCACGCAATAAATATATTTACATTTTTCTTGAAAATGCAGCATGCGTATTGCCAGTTTTTGTTGAATGTTACACGGATCTGGAAATTGTGATAACCGTTGCTGTTGATACACATGCTCAGAAGTGTCGAATATGCTAAGTTGCATTTGGGCAGCGAAGACAGCTTTTATACACCCTGCGTTACTAATATTTAATGTCATCCGCACGTATAAGTATATATATTGTGTATGCCCATCGAAGCTTCAAGACCGGCTGTTGGACGGTGGGTTTGGTAGCTGAACTTGAACCTTCTGGCACACACGAGAGTTACGCGTGGATCGCTGTACATAGCAGTAATTGAAGGCGCGTACTGCCGAACCTGCCTTCCATGCACGCCAGAAATAAAAGGGGTGTACGCCATTCCAACAACCACATAGATGGGTGTTAAGGTGAACTAGCGCCCTTACACCCTGAATTTATTTTGCCGGACACCCTTCCTCTAGGGTGCTATATGTGAACCTCAACTGTGGGGTGTAGGTAACAGCACCCTTAGGGTGTCCGTCTGGCGACAAACTTATTTACACGCTTAAGGGTGTTAAAATGTTTAGTATGTATGAGAAAAAATGTCACACAACTCGCTAAGCAATAGATACATATGCACCATTATCAACAGTCTATGATAATTCGTGACTGAAGGAGATAGTGCGCAATCACGGTGGGCTTCTTTTGTTGCTTATTTTCATTTAGCGCAGTCTTTATATATATATATATATATATATATATATATATATATATATATATATATATATATATATATATATATATATATATATATATATATATATATATATATATATATATATATATATGAACGAGAAGCAGAAGGGGGGTTAACCGAGGGGCCCGATTTTTATTAGTCATATCATAAGAGGCCAACAAACCCTGACACCAAGGACGACATAGGGGAAATTGCCTGCGCTTAATAAATGAAATAAAGAAACGATGAATTAATGGAAATAAAAGTGGACGTCAAAAAACTATCCGCAGTTGGGGAACGATCCCACAACCTTCGCATTTCGCGTGCGATGCTTTACCAATTGAGGTACCGCAGCGCCGTTTCCCCTTCCCTTTTCTTCAGTATTTACATTTCGTTGTAGAACCTTGGGAGTGTTAGCCAGCGCCACCACTCACAGACCTTGGCGGTGGATGTGGAACATTCTTTCTGCCGCAGGCGTCACGAGAACGTGATCTTTTTGGGTGAAGGTAACCGGTCAATAAACCCACACGGCATCAAAGTGCCGATGAAGGCATCAATGTTGCCGCATTCGAGACCCTCGTTATGTAATAAACGAGAAGAAGAAAGGGGGTTGACCAAGGGGCCCGATTTTCATTAGTCAGTTAACCCGGTTGGCGTGCTGCCACTTAAAAGGTGACAGGTCAGTGAATAAGGCGTCAGCTGTGCGATTCACGCCAGCGATGTGCTTCCCTCGCGGCGGTTCATGACAGCGATAAGCAGACGCAGCGGCACCACACCCGGCTAAATGCTATGTTCGTTTGTTCGTGGAATGCTTGGGAGCAGTGCAATCATGACGCGCAAGCGGGAATGTCACGTGGTGATTTTAGTATTTCGTGGGCATCCGCAGTAAGTGGAAAAACACTACTACTTCATAGATAGAAAGTTAGAAAATGTTTATTCGGACGTTTAGCAAACCATTCTACAACTTTCTAATTGCAACTTCTTGCCTAACTTCGTTGCTTCAGAAGTTGGTTAATTAGTCTTGACTAATTATCTAATGAATCAAAATTAAGTAAAACGATAGCGCGACGCACAACATGCAAAAGTGAGCAACATGCATTTGGTCGCGTCGTCTTAGAGTGCATCGGCATATTTTCCAGCTCTCGCTAAAGTTAGCTCACAAGATCACAAAGAGATCACGAAGCTTCGCCCTGTTTTACGCGGCATTCGTAGCACGGCCGGAGTCCTTTGAAACGGCTCCAGTCGAAGACATCGTGAAACAGACAAATATCAAACCGAATGTCCTTATTTTATTTCATGGAGGTGACTGTATTGCAGTGCTTTTTTTCCCGCACATTTCTTTTTTTTTTACGGTCAGTGGAAAGGAGGTATTCAGCAAGCGTAATAAAATAAGAATACTGCACGTAGACATGAGTAGAAACGTGTCTCGATTTGCCTACATGTCTCACTCCAATTTAACGACCTGCCGTGTCTTCTTTTCCATTCAGACACTGTTGAGGCACGCTACATACAAAAAAAGTCCGATGTAATGGCTTCTTAATTACCATCCCATCCTTGTGAGCGTGAATCGTATGCTTCTTTCAAAGAGTTTTCGCGCCATCAGTGATTAACGCTATACTTCGTCGCCGATCTCCTGCCCCTGCTCTTGCACGGTTTAGGTTGTTATCTGACTTTCGAAAAAAAATTGGTACCATTTTCTTTCTCACTGCAAGAAGGCTTAACTCAGGCTTTACGATGTCGCAGCACCAACAACCTTTCTGCGGCGTTCGATTTGTCGAAGCACTGCGACCGTAGGCCTTTCTTTCCTAGCTTATTACGCTTTCTTCTTTTTTAGATGTAGAAACATGGGAAGATATATACTCAGAGCCGGCTGTCCCAAATTCTCATATTCGTTATTCAAGCAATCATAAAAAACGAAAAGAAAGAAAAAATTGAACGACACGCATGAACACAATCGCACAAACGTTGCCTCACCTACGAGCACCAGCACCGGAAGCCCAGTTCAGTAACCATAGGATAGTCACGCATTACACAGGCGGAAAGGAGTCAACAAAAGTCCCTTCATATGTACATAAGGACGACATCACCGGGAGATTAGAGAGCGCAATGTATAAGACAAAACAGCAATGTCACTTATAGGCAGTCGATAAGATTAGCCTCTGCTAAGAAATCGTGAACGGCAACTTACAGGACGCTTCTGCTTTTCAGGGCATGACCGTGGTCCAAGAACTTTGCTCGCCGTGAGGGTGACGATGCGTCTGTCAAGGATGTTCAAACGGTCTCGTAGGCGCACCCACTGTTGGTCACATTTAGTACATTCTATGACAACGTACTGACGCATCGGCGTTACTACAATAACTAAAATGGGGGGACGTTCGTCTTTTGATGCGACGCAAGAAATGAGGTGTCCAGGCTACATCTAAGCGTAAACGATGGAAGAGCGTGCCGGACATGCGGTCAATCTTTTGGTTCGGTGAAAACCGGAGGAATGGGTTAACTCGGTACAGGAGTGAAGACTTTGCTTGTTCGTCGAACCACATGTCTTTCCAAAGTTTATGCAGCAGAGCCCAAATTGCATTATTGGCGTCCGATACATAAAATGTGACTGTGGCCAGAGTGCCTATAATGTGTGCGCTGCAGTGACTAATCTGCGTGCCATCTCGTTTCCTAAGAGTCCAACGTGGATCGGTGGCCACTGAGAATAAACCTTATGACCAGCAAGAGAAGCGATGGCCAATGTTTTCCTAATTTCATATATCATGGACTCATCTACACGAAAATAAAAATTCCTTGACCGCTTTCAGACCAACTTTAGAGTAGGAATATACAATCAAGTACCGAGTCCGATCATTTTCGGCGGTAAATCTTGTGGCTTGTAATATTCAACACAGCTCCGGTATTTTATACGATATATTACGGGATAGTCAGTGACCTTTGTCTGCTTGATATGCAGGAATATGGAAAGCTGTACTCGAGCTGCTATTTTACCGTAGATCCATCTGTGAATAAGAAGGTCTAATGTGTAGCGCGATAAGGCTTTGCCTCTAAGTAGTGTATTGCCGATTTCTTTTTTCTGTTCCTGGCATGTTCAACGTCACGCAAGGCGTGGTGAGCTGCCAAAGAAGATGGCTGATATCTGGGCACAGAAAATTATGTTGCTATAGAAGTACCTCTCCATCAGCTCGCAAAGACTCACCAAATCATCCACTTCTTTGAAGAAGCTTGTCATGAAGCGGATGACCATAATTCTTCGTCTATAAGCGAACGATGGGTCAGACGATTTCTTGAATACAAAGAAACTGAAAAGCCAGTTCTTTTGATTCTGCGATCATAAGGCTTCTGTAGGTTAAACATGATGAACCGAGGCAAAGACGGATATATGTTGTTATTGCTCTACTCCTTCTTCTTCCTCTATTTTTTTTTTCTTCCTCTTGTCGCCATTCTTGTTTAAATCACCAATTTTCTTGCTTTCTTTTTTAGAATTTTCTGTCAATGTCTCTTACAGTAGGGCATTTTTCAAGTGGTTAGGTTAGTCTAGGTTACGTACAGACAAAAACATGCAAGTCTGACGTTCGATTCACTTACAGCCACTCACACACTCTCCTATGCGATTCGTACTCTATTGCTTTAAGCGACGATGCATTGTTACGCCTGTCTCATTCTCATAGTGTCTGAGGCACCAAAACGAATTTCTTGCTTCGTCTCTCGGCTTCGTGCATTCAATTACCGCCTAGAGCCGAAGGAAGAGCCGAGAGTGGGCTAATTCGTTTTTTTTTCTATTCTGTATTCTTTTTGCGATCATCAAACGTGAATAATTGTTTCAAGCCCGACCGCAATCGAGACTCCTCGCTATAACGTCCTTAGTATGATGGATTGTGCGGGTCGAATAAGCCGTCATTCAAGCTGATAAATTGCTGCGTTGAAGGCTTGCGTTTCATCTCCCGCCACAGTGGTGAAAAAAGGTGTTGAAGAAAGCAAGCGAGGGTAAAGAATATGGCTTTGTTTTTCTGAAATCAACTATTCAGGCGTCTGATATTAAAATTCAGTGGCCCGTGCTATACATTTTTTCACAGTCATATGCAAATTTTATTAGTGTTAGCGACCACTGAAACAATGTTTTGCGCTCGCTATTCGCGGAACTTATTCTCACGAGAATAAGACTGATACTAAACTTTAACTTTGACTTAACTGTAGGCTCTGTTGATGATTATTTTGGTGTTCAATCAATATACGCTGTCACGACTTTACTCGGGCCTTACTGCCGTTCTATCTAGTTCGCTTATCTTTTATGAGAGGAAAAATGTCAGCGGAGCGAAGGAGCAAGTTTTATTAATAATTAGTGCGCGCAGAAACGGTATCATTGTACGGAGTTTTTACCGAAGCTCGTCTTACTATGCGAGTCGCGCGCACGTCACATGTTCATCTTGTTCTCGTGTTCTGTGGCAGGAAGCGTAAGCTCGACAAACTCTGTGTGCGATGCGTGACCTGGGAAGTTGGTGCATCGCATCATAAAAAGAATGCACCACTTCCTCATCGCTTCGGTGGTATAACGGTTACCACAATAATTTTACTTTTATTTCTTTTTCCTTTTTTTAGTGGCAAGAGCGTCGAGTGACACTCTTGTTTCTTGCGCAGCACCTCGGGTTCACCTCCTGAGACGATCGGGGAGAAAATTTAAAATAAATCACAAGCAAAATTTTGAAGAAAATAGTACAGTGCAAAATTCGTGGGTTTCATTATAGATATGATATTAGAGCATAAGTTGAGTTACAAGATGAGTTACTGAAGTGTCTGCATTAATTATAATTAATTAGAAATAACTGAGATGACCAGGGGCGAAATTCAAAATGAATCAGAAAAAGTAGAAAAATATTGTACAGTGCAAAATTCACGGGTTTCATTATAGATACGATATCAGAGCATAAGTTATGTACAAGTTGAGTTACTGAACTGCCTGGACTAGTTAGAAATAATTAGAAACCACTCATTACCGAACACCAAAGCACAGAATCGTACACTTTAGAGGCCCGACTTTGGCGAAGTTCTTGGAAGCATGGAATTATAACGCGGAACTAATGACGTCACTAATGACATAACACACAAGAAGCTAGCATGATAGTTGACCGGCTAATTAATGGAAAACGGTTGCCTCCGAGTTCGGTTCGTGCGCTACGTTCGCCTAAAGTTACCCTAAAGAAAACAAATGCCGAGGTGTGAGTGCCGCTAAAAGACACCTAAGTCAAAGATTAGGGTCGCCTACCATTATTTTTTCGCCATAGGGGCCTGGTCGTGGAATTGATCGAAGTCGTCGGTCTCTCTACAGTAGCATATTGCCACTTGTATATTATTGAGCGGCATGTATAATAGAAGAGGTAGGTGAGAAAAAGAAAGTAAACAAGGCTTAATGAAAACATTCCCACCTACGTTTCTAGATATGAGGCGCCTCTTGAGACGGGCAGATCTAGGCATAACGAGAAGTTGCGTGTCCTTATGCGGGGAGGGAAAAATCAGCACTTTGCTGGTCTTAAACCCTCCGAAGATTATCACGGATTTTTCCTCGGAGGCCATAACAATATAAAAGGTGCTTCAGCATCGATCAACCATATCTGAGCTGCCAAGTAAATACCATTTTTACTAGTGTGCTTCCGTCAATTTTACTAGTGTGCTTCCGTCAAAGATATCGGTACCGGATTTGACAAGACGGGAGCGTCATGACCCTGGGAATCGACCAACTTTCGACCATATTGAGAGCCGCCGCGTATCGCGCGTATTAATGTGCTTCTGCCTGCAAGAGGGCGTACTATACGGACAAGACGCTCGCTCGAGCGCCCGAGCGCATACCTTCCCGGTGGTTCAAAGAAACCTGCCGAAGGACGTTAGTTTTCGCCTGCGTCGACGAGCCAACATCTGTTCACCTGGGCTCCTCACGAACACTCGCCCGAGCGCGCGAGATCTATACCACTGGCCTGGCTTTCGGCAAGTGTCAAACAGTGCGCGAAAGGCTGCCGTGAACGGCGAAAGTCACCGTCCCACAAGCCCGCCGGGTTGACTTTAATGCGTTGACCTCGTACCCCGTTCGACCAACTGGGCATGGACACCTTTTGCTGTGCCTCCCGATGGCAACAAGTAGCTCATTGTGGTGTCTCACTATTCAACTCATTGTGCTGTGACAGGAGCTTCAGCGAGAAACGCCTTCTAAAGTTGGACGCTGTTTTTCATGCGCCACATCGTACTGCGCCACAATCATCATCATCATCATCATCATCATCATCATCATGTTTTATGTCCACTGCAGGACGAAGGCCTCTCCCTGCGATCTCCAATTAACCCTGTCCTGCGTCATCCGATTGCAACTAGCGCCCGCGAATTTCTTAATTTCATCGCTCCAGCTAGTCTTTCGTCGTCCTCGATTGCATTTTCTTTCTCTTGGTACCCATTCTGTAACCCTAATGGTCCAACGTTTATCTAACCGGCGCATTACATGACCTGCCCAGCTCCATTTTTCCCTTTTGATGTCAATTAGAATATCGTCAACGCCTGTTTGTTCTCTGATCCAAACCGCTCTCTTTCTCTTCCTTAACGTTATGCCTAACAATCTTCGTTCCATCGCTCTTTGCGCGGTCCTTAACTTGTTCTCAAGCTTCTTTGTCAGTCTCCAAGTTTCTGCCCCATATGTGAGCACCGGTAAAATGCACTGATTGTATACTTTCCTTTTCAATGATAGTGGTAAGCTCCCAGTCACGAGCTGGTAATGTCTGCCGTATGCGATCCAACCCATTTTTATTCTTCTGTGAATTTCCTTCTCATGATGAGGGTTCCCTGTGATTAATTGACCTAGATAAATGTACTCCTTCACAGACTCTAGAGGCCGACTGGTGATCCTGAACTCGTGTTCCTTTGCCCGGCTATAGATCATTATCTTTGTCTTCTGTATATTAATATTCAACCCCACTCTTATATTCTCTCTGTTAAGGCCCTCAATCATTTGTTGTAACTCGTCTGCATTGTTGCTGAATAGAACAGTGTCATCCGCAAATCGAAGGCTGCTGCGATAGTCGCCGTCCATCTTTACTTCTTAGCATTCCCAGTTTAATAGCTTGAATACTCTTCTAAGCACACAGTGAATAGCATTGGAGAGATTGTGTCTCCCTGTCTGACCCATTTCTTTATAGGTATCTTCCTGCTTTTCTCCTGTAGAATTGAGGTAGCTGTAGAACCTTTGTAGATATTTTCCAAAGAATTTACGTAAGCGTTCTGTACGCCTTGATTACGTAAGGCCTCTATGACTGCTGGTATCTTTACTGAATCAAATGCCTTTTCGTAATCTATGAAAGCCATATAGAGAGGCTTATTGTGCTCTGCGGATTTCTCGATAACTTGATTGATGACATGGATGTTATACCTATGGGGCTAAACAAATATTTACGTCTCCATGTGCGTGCTGTTTTTTTTTTCGTTTTTTTTTTGTGTTTTCCTCTCTGTCATCTTATTAACCCCTATCTCCCATCCCCAGTGTAGGGTAGGAAACCGGAGACTCATATCTGGTTAACCTCCCTGCCTTTCCTCTTCATTCTCTCTCTCTCTCTACAAAAGTACTCCTCTTTAGCTCTGCGGAGTTCCTTTGTAAGTGCATTGCGAAAATGCTTGTAATCTGTGCGGACTTTAGGATCTCGCGTTTTTAAAAACTGTTTGTACAACCTATCTTTTGTCTGGAATTTACGTAGTAGAATTGGAGTCGCCCAAGACTTCATCTTTCTGAAGTATTGGAGATGTTTATATGGAAATACTGAGTTATAGAGGCTCAAGAAGTTACTTAACAAGCAAACATATGCATCATCTGCACCTGATGATTCAAGAACACCGCTCCAATCAAAATTTTCTACTTTTCCACGAAAATGTCGAGCTTGTTGGGCGCAACTTCTTAAAGAAGTGTTGGCTGTCTTGTCATGCTGCAAGACGCAGTTCTTTCAAGACAAACATAAATTACACTGGGGTGATTAACATCTGTGCAAATAACACCAGCCTTTGAAAGCGGTGTATACATGTTAGTGATAAATAAATCAAGCAAAGAAGAACGTGTTTTCGTTATCATCAGCAGCAGCAGCAGCCTATTTTATGCCCACTGCAGGACGAAGTAGAAATTACCTATGTCCGGCGCCGACCGATTTCAACTTGCGCCGGCAAATTTCCTAATTTCATTACCCCACCTAATCTTCCGTGGTACTCGACTGCGCTTTCCTTCTCCTGGCACCCATTCTGTAACCCTAATGTTCCACCGGTTATCTAACCTACGCATTACATGGCCTGCACAGCTCCATCCTTTTTTCTCTTAATGTCAATTAGAATATCGGCAATCCCCGTTTCTCCTCTGATCCGCACCGCTCTCTTCCTGTCTCGCGCAGGTGAACTCATTAGGCCTATACATCCAAACGTAATTGCTCCATTTATTTTTTCTGGGCGTTGTCAACAAGCTTATTTACGTTGCTTTCTCCACCTAGGATAATTCCCTATTGATTATCGCCAGCGAAACGAAGCACTCGTTCAAGAAAGGAAAACATATTGTGCACATTGCCGCTAGAGGGTCGGCACAGAACAGCAATAATGACTCAGTTCATTTTTAACGATAAAATATCGCAATCCGAGTTTACGCGCGATACATGGGGCAAGATTTCGCGCATATGAGTTGCTTTTCGACCAAGAGTAAACTGGCTCCGGATGGTGCGGCGCAAACGCGGGGTGGGCAACCGTGCTCTCAAACGGTACACGTCACGGACATGAAACCTTATGCTACTCGTTTATAATTTTTTTCATTCAGTATTTTTTTCCGCTTTGCGCTGAAGTGGCTGCCATTCTCTCTATTGAGGCCGTATACACGCGGCGTTCCATATTTTCTATGCTCACGCTTTCCCACAGCTTTCAATATAGCATACGCGCAGTTACTGAATCTGTTTTGTGCGCTTATTGTTCTTCTACCGGGACTCGAGCATCGAGGCGATGCTCTCTCAGAGGAAAAGGAACAATGCCACCTGTTGCACCCGTTATTCTATCTCTTTTGCGCATGCGTAATCATTTTTTTTTTTTGCATCAGTTCTGGAGCATCGAGGCGTTGCTCCTTTCGAGGAAAGCAAGTACTGCCACCTGTAGTATTGGGCGGCGTGTAAAAAAAAGAGGTAGGCGAGAACGAACGTGAAGAACTGGACGCGCCCCCGCTCGAGACCCAGGTCCAGCCAACATTCCCTGAAATGTCGCGACAGCTGTCCTCAATAAACGCTGTCACTTTTTTCCAAGATAACTGACAATATTGCACATATTTCTTTCGAATAGAAGAGCAGTGCTTCTTTAGGGCATGGACAGCCTAATACATATGAGTTCACAGTGGTATAGTGTATGGCGTAGAAATTGCAGGAGATCTGTCCAGAAAAGTGCAGGCCAAACACGAATTGTTTGTCGCGTATAAAACTGAAGGTTGGGCGAGATGGCAGGCTTGTAATCTGCACTCAAAACAAGGCACAAAAATAAAAATAAAACGGAAAGAAACAAATCATGTTGTATGTTCCCTTTTTTAGCTGTTTACACCCGTGGTTTTGTGCTCTGTGATTGAAAGGAAGTGTTTGTTATGCCTGTGCCCCCGGAGGGCATTCAAAGTCATCGCATGAAGGGCCCTCAGCTATCGCTGGAAATGTCCTGTGCAGCACGCGACGCGATCCGTTGTTGATGTTATTGTTGTTGTTGATGGTGGTGGTGTTGTTCACTCGCAGACATTCTCCAGCGTTAATGTACTAATTTCGCCCACTCAACCCGCTCTCCTTACGACACGCATTTTGTGCGCTATTACGAAACACCCTCCTTGCGTAACGTTCTGGACAGCTTTCTGCGTCCGCGATGAACCCATTTAGCCCAGGCACGTTAATCACCTTGTGCTGCGGCTGATGTCAGCGCCTGTGGGCGACATTTATTGACGAGGGAGGTAAAGAAAGCTCCGCGAGTGCCAGTTATGGCACTGAAGGCGAGCTTCGTGCCTGCACCACGCTCGCAGAGAACGGCTGGCTCTGCTTGAGACACTCCGGAAAGACATGTAGCCATGGATACCAGCCTATCGCGCTGTGTGCTTATTAGCTTAGGCATGGTCTGCTTGTATTTTATGCCACACAAACACTGGTGCTACGTGGAGCCTTCTTTTCTTCTACAGCTACCATGTGGCTAGGATAATTCCCGGCGGCACTTCAACACGCCAGGATTCAACTGTTGTCTTTCTCTTTCTTACATACATATAACTGTGCATACGTTTAACTGTGTATCCGCATAACTGTACATATACATGTGCAGGGTGTCCCTCTAAATTTAGCCAGATTTTAAAAATATGCCGATGCACTCTAAGACGACGCGACCAAATGTGTGTTGCTGATTATTGTATGAAGTAAGTCACAGTATGTTTTGTATTCTGCTTAATTGCGTAATTATTCAAGATGAATTGACCAACTTCTCAAGCAACGAAGTTAGGCAAAAAATTGCCATTAGAAAGTTGTAGAACCGTTTGCAAAAACGCCCGATTAACATTTTCTAGCTTTCTATCTATGAAGTAGTAGTGTTCTTGCTCTTACTGCAGATGCCCGCCAAATACAATGGAATACCACGTGGCACGGCCGCTTGCGCGTCGTGATTTCTGCGTTCTCAAACGTTTCTCGTACAAAGAAACATAGCATCTAGCAGGGTGTGCTGCCGCTTAAAAGGCGACAGGAATTTGACGTAGGCCTTGGCTGTGCGAGTTACGCCAACGATGTGCTTCGCTCGAGGCGGTTCATGATAGCCATAAGCAGACGCAGCGGCAGCACGCTCGGCTAAATGCTATGTACGTTTGTACGCGGAACATTTGGGGGCGCTGCAATCACGGCGTGCAAGGGGACATGTTACGTATTTTTTTATTGTTTGTGTGCATTTTTCTTGTATTTGGCGGGTATCTGCAGTAAGCTGAAAAACGTTAATACCTGAAAGATAGAAACTTAGAAACTGTTTAATCAGACGTTTTGCAAAGCGCTGCACAACTTTCTAACTGGAATTTACTGCCTAACTTCGTTGCTTGCGAAGTTGGTTAGTTAATATTGACTAATTATGCAATTACGAAGAATAGGAAAAATACTGTGACTTACTCCATACAATAGCCAGCAACAACACCAACAAGAAGCCAACAAAGAAGCATTTGCCATTTCTTTAATTCAATTAGTAAGTAGGAGTAATGTCCTCTGTGTTGTCCTCGGTGTCTTTGTTTGTTGGCTTCTTATGCTATGGATAATAAATATCGGGCCCCTCGGTTAACCCCCTGTCTTCTCGTTCATTATATATATATATATATATATATATATATATATATATATATATATATGTGTGTGTGTGTGTGTGTGTGTGTACGTTCAATTAAAAAAAATTATGGGGTTTTACGTGCCAAAACCACTTTCTGATTATGAGGCACGCCGTAGTAGGGGACTCCGGAAATTTCGACCACCTGGGGTTCTTTAACGTGCACCTAAATGTAAGTACACGGATGTTTTCGCATTTCGCCCCCATCGAAATGCGGCCGCCGCGGCCGGGATTCGATCCCGCGACCTCGTGTGCAGCAGCCGAACACACGTTCAATTAAAGGCTACGGGAATGATACGGCGGTAAGGTTAAACCTTACTGTCCCGACGTGGGAGCCGCCTGCGTCAACCTAAGGGTTGATCTTCAGGACATTAAATAAAGTTCATCATACCATACTATATACCACCGCTCAAAAGTAACGTAAAGTTGAGTCACATGAATACACTAAAGACCGCACACAAGAGAGAGAGAGAGATAAATAAACGTCATGGGAAAGGCAGGGAGGTTAACCGGACAAGATTCTGGTTTGCTACCCTGCACTGGGGGAAGGGTAAGGGGAAATGAACGATGCAAAGAACAGGCGGAGAGAAAAAGCAAAGAAACGAAATAAAGTGGAAGGTTATGAACGTCCATGAGAATTACAGTCCCTCCAATACTGGAACGTAAACAAATTCAAGAGTGCCTTGACTGCTTTGTGCTGTGACTACTGCATAGGTCCAGGACCGTTTCGTATGGACAGCTCAAAGCCATCTGCTAAGAGAATCGATGCGCTGACGATCCGCGGGCTCAACCCCATGCATCGTGGCGGAACATAAAAGCTAAGAGCTGCCGGCTGAGTGCAATCAACACACTTTGACGGCACACTTCACCGCCAGAACTCCGCACATGTTCAGTCTCGTCTCTGGAGCTCGGGATACGGCACACGTAATGGCGTTAGGCAGTTTCTCAGCGGTAAAGCGGAGCGCGGTGAGCGTTTACATGCGCTACGTGCTTAAAGTCTTGTTACAGACAGAGTATCAGGGTGAAAAACTCAAAACATGTTTACACCACCACGACTTAGGAAGCCAACAGACAAGCGACAAGGACCGCGTCGCGACTGCTATGGTACGGCGGCACGAACGATTGCAATAAGGTGATGGTGTTTGAACATAGGTGTGCTGACAGGGTAATACCTCCGTGATAGCAACTTCCAAGTAATGCGCTTCAGAAGGCTCAGAGCCGAGGCGCGGTAAAGAGAGAGAAAAGGATGCATAGAAAGGCAGGGAGTTTAACCAGAGGCAGTTCCGGTTGGCTACCGTGCACGGGGGGAAGGGTGAAGGGGGATAAAAAGAGAAAGAGAGCGGAAGGAGGAAATAGAGAGAACTAGAGACGAGCACGAAGAAACCACGTACTCTACAGAGCGATAGGGGGCGGCGGCGTTCTTCGTTCTACGTAAATCTCTTGTGAAGCCCCGTAGACCGCAGGAACCTTAATAAGGCGAGTAAGGCCTTCAGCGCGGATGTTCTGTGGGTGTAGTGAAGTAAAGCTTTGACTCCTCATAGTGGACGATTGTCTAACTGGTCCAGTACCCTGCACAGCACCTGTCTCTGGGCACTATATCGCGGGAAGACACAGGTAATATGTGCGAGCGTCTCATCGATGTTGCATGTGGCGCACGTGGCGCTGTTGGTCATTCCAATAAGGAAAGCACATAAGTTCGCAAATGCAACGCCTAGCCACAGACGGTACAGCATGGTCTGTTCAGGTCGTGGTAACCCAGCCGGTAGGTGCATCTGTATGTCCGGAGACAACGAACGCAAACGACACATGGTGAAAGCGTTCGAGTCCCACAGAGGCAAAGTACATTCACGGAACATCAGTCGCAGCTCAGCCGCAGCGTCTGTTCGCGAAAGCGGAATCAAGACACGTTGGCCACTTTCATGTGCAGATCGGGCAGCTTCGTCGGCGTGGCCATTCCCGCTGATGCTGCAATGTCCTGGAAGCCATTGAAAGATTATGTTGTGTCCCTTGTCATGGATGCGGTGATATATGTGTCGAATTTCTGAGGCCAGTTCATTGAGTCCGTGGTGCATTGGGCTTTGTATGCAGTGAAGGGCTGCCTTAGAGTCACTAAAGACTGCTCATTGTTGTAGTGGTTCTTGATATGTGAAATCAAGTGCAGCACTATGTACCGCAAGTTCTGCACCCGTCGATGTGGTCACACATGAAGTTTTTAATTTGATTTCTTCAGATTTTTCCGATATGATGACTGCAGTAGCTGAGCTGTTGAGTTTTACCGAACCATCTGTGTAGACATGTTGCCGGAATTTGTGTACGTTGTGAATGTGTTCCAAAGTGGCTTGTTTCAAAGCTTGAAACTGCGCTACAGCTTTCTTTCTGATGCCTGGAATTGTAAATTGCACTTGCGGCCAGTGCAGACACCACAATGCATCTGATAATTGTGTAGCAGGCGTAAATTGTGACGGCAAATAGGACTGATGTCTTACAATACTTTTGGCAAAAGTTGAATGTGGCCTCTTTTCTGGCAAGCAAGCAAGATGGTGTGAGGGAATCCGAGTCAGGTGTCGGATCTGTGCTTTTAGGACATATGCGTCTATGTAGACTGTCAAAGGAGCGTCTCCGGTAATGGCCACTGTCGCAATCGATGACGTAGTTTTGGGGAAATCGAGACAAGTTCTGAGTGCTTGTGCTTGCACACACTGGAATTTGCGGATATTTGCAGTGCAAGTATTTCCTAATACACGTAAGCTGTACCGCAGGAAGCCGAAAAACAGTGCTTTATATTGTTGCAACATTGATGGTACTGTTGCGCCCCAGAACTTCCCGCCGAGAAGCGCAAGAAGGTCCACGATGGCGTCCAAGCGCTTTCATGTACGAGACGTGAGTGCTCCAACACAAGTCCCTATCAATGTTGACGCGAAGAAATCGGTGCGTTCATCTGTATCGTACAGTTTGGTCATTAATCCGCAAGCATACCATTAATCCTCAAAGCATACCTTTTACTCGCTTTGCTAGTAAAAGCAACGAGTGCACATTTCTCAGGGGAAAGCTCCAGGGCTTGCCTTCTTGGGTATGTTGACACGGCCAGTGAGGTCTTCTGCAGTCGTGCGCTGACTTGTAGACGCGTCACTCCTGAAGCCCATATGCAAATGTAGTCTGCATATACGGAGAGCTGAACGATTTGCGGTAATGAATCGGAGAGACGAACGAGCACCAGGTTGAACAGGGTCGGACTGAGTACTCCGCCTTGCGATACACGACGACTGGTATAGCTAGACAGCGTTGGTATGTCTTCAGTTAAAATAAAGAAAGATCCTCCGGTCAAATAGCTGCGTAT